>NW_028243562.1:0-278566 GCF_964263255.1 Lissotriton vulgaris | reverse complement strand
TGGCATCACGCCAAATCCGCACCGCATGCTCAGTTGGTCCCGTCAAACCGCTCCCCACCGACCCACCATACAGCGCCCGGTTATAGTTGCCTCCAGGAAGAAGCCATCTATCCATCGCATATCCAGGGTCCAAAGGGGGCCCATAAGTACTCAGGTTAATGGCTGCCAATTGTGAGGCCCAATAATATCGCCTGATATCAGGGAGTGCGATCCCGCCTTCATACCATGGAAGCGTCAGTTTAGCCAATGCGATCCAGGGTCTACCATCCCATAACAGACTACGTTGTAACCCTTCAACCTCTCGAAGGTAGCTCGCTGGCACTACATCTAAATTGTTTTGAAGGGCATAGAGAAAACGAGGCAAAGACATCATTTTAAAGAGAGTCGCTCCCCCAGCAGGGAGAGAGGGAGCCTTTTCCAGCCTGCCACATCGCTTCTTAGTCTGACCAAGGGGGGGAGGAGATTCATAGTATAACGGATTGCGGGGTCCAAGGAAACAAATATCCCCAAATACTTAAACCCATCCGTAGCTATTTGCATCGGACAATTTCACGGGGGAAGCAGGGTTTCTCCACTAAGAACGAATAAAAGAGATTTATCCCAATTTACAGATAGCCCTGAGTTCCTACCAAAGGAGGCCAACACATCGCAAACAGCATCCAGGGATTTCCTAGGTGAGGCCAAATAAAGTAAAATATTGTCTGCATACAAAGAGATCCTATCCTCCCACTGCGGCGACCACCGGAGACCCCGAACCGAGCGCTCCGAGCGGAACCAGGCAGCCAGCGGCTCCATAGCCAATGAGAACAGAAGGGGGCAACCCTATTGGGTGCCCTGTCCAAGACAAAATGGCAACGAGACCCGGTTATTCACCACTACTTGGGCAAGGGGTTCAGTATATAACAAGATAATCCAGCAGATGAAAACAGAGCCAAAGCCAAATGTAGCTAGGACAGCCCACAGATTTGGCCATTCTACCGTATCAAAGGCCATTTTTGCATCTAGTGATTCAATTACAGTGGGCTCCATCAGGGTGTGAGCCCTGGCGATCACCCCATGCAACCTACGCAGATTGAGGGCCGTATTTCTATGAGGGATGAAACCCGATTGATCGGGGTGTATCAATCCGCTGATCACCTTAATCAATCTGGTGGAAAGGATCTTAGCAAGGATTTTGGGTTTCGCATTTAATAGCGAGATAGGCCTATATGAAGCACAACAAGATTTTGGTTTGCCTTCCTTATGAATAACCACTATAGAGGCTACTCTATGATCGTAGGGTAATATTCCCCTCTCCCGGGCCTCAATGAACATGCGTCTCAGGTAGGGAGCGTTCTTGTCCGGTCGAAGTTTGCACAACTCAATTGGGATCCCGTTAGGCCCCAACGCCTTACCGGAGTTCAAGGAGCGCACCGCCTGGGCTACTTCATCTATGGTGGGGCACCATCCATAAATTCATGGTCTTCCCTGGACAAACACAGGAGCTGCAAGTCTCGCAGCCTCAACCGGGAGTCCTCCTCCGGGAGACCGAGGTGTACACAGTGTGAAAATAAGCAGCAAAGCTATCTACTATAGCCTGGGGGTCCGTGAGGTGTAGCCCGCCCTGCGTCACCAGCTCCGGAACGACTCAGTCCACTCTATCCTTCTTGTCCAACCAAGCGATAAGCTTCCCAGCTTTATCTCCGACGTCATACAGCCAACCCTGCTGCTCTCTACTCAGGGCTTTAGCACTATCCGTAACCAGCATTCTATACTCATGCTGTTTGAGATTAAGGACATGTAGTTTAGCACTGGTCACCTCCTGTTCCAGCTCCTCTTCGAGGCCCCCAATCTCAGCCTCTACAGCAACAATTACCTTGTTTCGTTCTCTCTTAGCTTCTGCTATCAACGAAAGAACAGTCTTAAAAGCTTCCCAGAGTGTAATTGATGAGGGCACCGACCCCTCGTTTTCAAGGAAATAGTGGTCTAATGCCTTGACCAGGTTCCCCTTAATTTTGGGATTACGCAGATGCCCGGGATTAATGGGGGCCACCCTACCCTCAGACCGCAAGGCAACACCGAAACGGAACCAAAGTGGGGAGTGATCGGATATTCCCCTAGCAAGGTGTGTCACTTCTAATACTTACGATGCATAAACAACAGGAACAAGACAGTAATCTAGTCTGGACAGGCTACCATGAGCCCCAGAGTGAAAGGTGTACTGTTTTTGATCCGGATGGAGCAGTCTCAAGCCATCAACCAAACCCATGGCCTCGAGGAAATCAGGCAACCAGCTATGAGCATGTCCCACATCCCGCAGGAGATGTCTATCCAGGGCTCCAGAGGCCACCGCGTTAAAGTCACCCCCCAATATTAACAGGCCTCGCGGGAGACCTAGCAGAACCTTCCCCAAATCAGCAAAAGTAAGAGCTTGCAAGCCTGGAGGCACATATACTGACAACAAGGATAGAACATGTCCCTCCCAGCGACCCGTCACACCAACCGATCTGCCCCTGTCATCCTCGAATACAGAATCAATCACCAAAGGGAGTGTCTTGTGAGCAAGGATACCTACCCCCCTAGAGCCAGTTGTAAAGCCCGCATGCGCCACTAATCTGTAACCCATTATATGCATCGCCTTACACTTATTTCCAACCAAATGAGTTTCCTGTAGCAAAACCACATCGGGAGCGTACCATTTAAAATACTGAAGAATAACACTACGCTTGATTTTACCACTCAGCCCATTCACATTCCAACTTAATACCTTTAGTTCCCTACCCCCATCAACAAAGACAGAGACGGAGCGGTCACCCCCCAACCACTGAACACTTTCCAATTCAATGCTTTGATAAACAATGACAACACAAAAAGAAAACAAGCCTCCCCCCCAAACAAACCCCACTCACCACCCCCCTCCCTGCACTCCTGCTCAAGGTGTTCCTCCGCCCCCAACTCGCAGTGTGCCTGTCGCCCCATAATCTAACTACTGAATTATCGAAAAGGACATTTGAGGAGGAGTACGACCTCCCGACTCCCAGCCTGACCCTCAAATTACCATTGGACCTGTTTAAGCCATTACTACACCCAACTTATCTGCGGATAGTGGTCAGCCACGGTCCAAGTCCCACCGTGGTCCAGCCCCACCTGCAACAATGTCAATCATTATTCTTGCTCCTGTGGGCCTTCATCCTCTTCTCCACTCCGTCGTCGCCACTCATCTCGAGAGGAAAGAGTTTCCTACCAGTCCGAGGCAATTTCAGGATTGTCAAAGAAGAACGCCTTGCCCTCATGTTCGACTCTCAACTTAGCAGGATACATCATGGCATACTTAGTCCTTTATCACAAAGTTTCCTTTTGACACCCATTAAGGTTTGCCGTTGTTTCTGTACCTCCTGCGTAAAGTCCGGAAAAAACTGAGGGTAGAGTTTTCATACTCAAGAGGACCCTCATTCCTGGAGGCCTGCAGGATAGCATCTCTGTCTCTAAAGTTAAGCACCCGTGCAATCATTGGCCGGGGTGGTGCTCCAGGTCGCAATCTCCCTCCCGGTATCCTGTGTACTCTTTCCACTTTAAAGAGATTCCCCAGGCCTTTGGGGTTCAGATGATTAAGTATAATGTCTTCGACAAAAAGGTCTGCGGCCTTTTCCGGGACACCAATAATGCGCACGTTGTTTCGACGGGCTCTCCCTTCATTTTCGTCCAGCTTGCGACTTGCGACTTCACTAGAGGTTTTAAGATCACAAACTTCCTGTTGCAACAAAGCCACATCATCCGTAAGACTGGAGGTTTTGATGTCCAGTGACTTTACCTTTTCACCAGTTTTGGTGAGGTCTGCACGGATTAAATTAACCCCTATCGTGACCGTGTCAAGATTATGATCCAAGGACTCCATCTTCTGACCGAGTGAGGTTTTCACCCCATCGATTGCGGCCATCACATCCTGCAGCGTTGGCTCTGTCATAGAGGCCGATGCCTCCACACTCCCATCTTGTGATTTCCCAGACCCGGTAGGCGATCCCCTGGGTTGCGTGTAACGATCCAACTTGTTGGTTTGAACGTACCTTGCTCCTGTAGTTGTCTTGGCGTGTTGCTTCTCCGTTTCAGGTTTTGTCGCCATTCTGAAGTCAAGTGGAGAGCTGGTCCAGCCTCGGTAGAGATCCCGCGACGGAGGCACTAGATCACGGGCAGTACTGCGTGGCGGGACCGTAGTTCCTCTCGTGAAACTGGTGTAGCTCACCACCAGCTGCACAAACAAGCGTTCCAGGGGGACGGGGATCCCCTAAGTCGCCCCAGCCGCCACCAAACAGCGCCGATCGTAAATACCCAGCCCGACGGCTAGGCCACAGGATACCTGCATGCTGCGAAAGCCTACCCACCAACGTTCATGGTCCTCGGAGTGGAAGAGTCGCCTTGCTCCCTGCCCGATCACAACCACATCATGCCCCCTGCTCCTGCGTCACCTCCACCGCCACCAATTCACATCAAATGGCTGGCGACACCTCTGAACTCCACTGGCTCCCCAAAGTCCAATAAAGGACGCCCAGTGCACAACTCTGCTCCCCTGCCAAGTCAGAGCAATGCAGGCAGGCCACAGTTCAGCCTCCACGATGCTGGGCCCCAGATGCGGGCAACGCCGAAAGTAGCGCCACCACAGCGTAAGCGCGTCTCCTCCGTGGGTCCGATCACAGTGTTCGGTGGGGGGGAGCCCAGCAAGTGTGTGGAGAGAGGCAGGACTTTTATGGGGGGGAGCGGGAGACTTCCGGTTTCGGTCCCGATGTTGTTGCACTGCGGCCGGGGTCTGACTCCAACTCGAGACCCCGACTTCTATCCAGGTAGACCGCAATCTTCCGGGCCTTTTTGCACAAGATCGCGGCGGCCGATTGAGATGCGGATTGCAGCACCCGGCACCCCTACTCGTCCCTGACTATGGGCCAGATGTAGGTCAGTCGGTAACGGGCGAAAATCGGTGATTTCGGCCGTTACCGACCGGTATACATGATTTGGCATGTAGGGGCACAATTTTACAGAATCATACCGATTCGGTAAAGTTACCGATTCTGTAAAATACCGAATCGGTATTTTTACCGATTCGGTAAATCCCAGATGTAGGTGGGACTATTCTGAGTCCCAAAGGCCCTACAAAATCGGTATTTTACCACACAATCCTATTGTTTGGTAAAATACCGATTTCAGGTGTGCATGCACATGTGTGCATGCACACCTAGCCATGTGACAGACAGACATGCCCTTAGGGCATGTCTGTGTGCCACATGGCGCACATGCCTATTTGTGGGGTGCCAGAGGGTGTCAAAGTGACACCCCCTGCACCCTTGCAAAATTCGGTATTTACCGATTCTGTAAATAGAGAATCAGTATTTCCCATTGATTCCTATGGGCTTTGAAGCCCATAGGAATCAATGGTAAATACTGATTCTGTATTTACAGAATCGGTAAATACCAAATGTGACAGATTCGGTATTTACACATCTGGAAATACCTACATGTCCACCACATTGATTTACCGATTTTCAATTACCGAATCGGTAAAATTCGGTAATTGAAAATCGGTAAATCAATTCTACCTACATCGGGCCCCTAGTTCTTCGGTCCAAAAACAGTATAATGAGCAGGATGCGCCCGGGGGCAGCGGGGGTCTCGGGAGCCTCTAGCTCACGCGGACATTTTGGACGCGTTCAAGCTCCTCCTCAAGGAATATGCTACTGTTGAGGTGGATTTCCATTGCCGTTGGCCAGAAACCAAGTTTGTCTAATCTCCCAATAGTTTTAAGGTCATTGTGTTTTTGGAATCAATTTTTCTGAAAGAAGGCATTCATGATGAAATCTTTTTAGATGTCGGTTGTCAATTCACATCTACCCAATTTTCTGATTTCTTAAGGTTCTTAGACATCAAGCATACCAAGGCTTCTTTGCATCATTCATCTGAGAAGGAATGGGCTTGTAGAGCAATTTAATAGTTATCAAAGAATACATACAGTTAGCCAGGGCTAGTGGCTTAAATTGTAAGGAAGAGTTACGAAAGTTGTTGTGGGCTGTCCGCACTACTCCCAATGTGGACACAGGTCTATGCCCCTTTGCGTTATTAAGGGGAAGGATGCCGGCTTCCAAATAGACAAGACAGTGGATGGGGCAATTCACCATTTCCAAGCAGAAGTTGGAAGATTTAAGCAGGACAAGACATCAACTCAGAACAAATATTGGGTTTTCGGGTAAGCGAGTCCAGGGTAGTTGTTGGTGATTATGTCCGAGTCAAAATACCTAGGATTTTCTTTGAGCATGAGTCTAAGTTTTCTTCTCCAGAAAGGGTTGTGGATGTAAGAACGAATGTGGTCAAATGGAAAAATGGATAAGTGGTGGAGCAAGGACAAAATCAACATTGCACATGAAGTTGTCAAGAAGGGTGTAGGTTCCAAGGTGGAGAGTGGGGGAGATGGCAAAGTTAGCTGCGGGGAGAGACGAGTTTCCACTAGGGAAAGGAAATTACATTCAAAATTGTGATTTTGCACCTTAACAATTTTGTCATTCTGCTGGTTGAATATATATAAAACTGTTCGATGAATTGTAATTGTATTCTCACACCTTATTCCCTCCTATCTTCTTCATTCCCATTTCCCATGTAGTTCATTGTTGCTTTTATTTCATTGACTTATGTATGGGGTAGGTGTTGTATTTATAATGTACATAATACTGTTGGATGAATTGTAATTGTATTTCCTATGCCTCCTTTCTCCTATATTCTTTCCCGTATTTCCATGTAGTGTATTGGTGCGTTTATTTCATTGATATATGTGTGGGGGAGGATATGTTGGGTTCCTCCATTTTTCTGTGGATTCTTGCAGTTGCCAATGGAATGGAACTTGGGGATTAAGGTAGTTGGAGGACTCGAGGTGGATGCTGGTAAAAGTGGATGCTGTGCACTCATCCTGTCTACAAAGTACTTTACTAAAGGACCCTTACTCTTACCGTGTGTGCATCCTTGTAGTGGCCCACCATGCGTAGGACCATACCTGCATCCCAAAAAGGAACATAACCATCTTTTAGCTGCACGTGTGGGACAGTTTGTGGGTTTTGCACCAATCAGCCCTTTAGACATTAGGGGAAAACGTATGTGGATCTGCAAACCCACAATCCAGTCATGGTATTCTCCGTGACCTTGAGCCATAATAGAATGTTCAGTCTCTGACCCCAGGTGGGCCTTTTGGGTAGTACCTCACTCGATACCACATTGGGGCTGATTCCGATCTGGGTCGGAAAGCACTCCGACCGAGCCGGATCTGTGGTGTTTTCCGACCAATCCTGACTCCTGCAGTCCGACCGAGCGAGTACGATGCGGCCGCATGCTGTCGCACTCGGTTCAATTGGACTCCCATAGAAGTCAATGGGAGCCGGTCGTACGGCGTGTACATGGGCTCCCATTGACTGAATGGGTACGTCGCGGACAAGTCTCCCCTGTGTCCGAGTCGTAAGGCTGCGGGTAACAGGGGGTCTGATGCGAACCCCCAAAGTCCAACTCCGGGAGCTATTGCGAGCCGGACGCTCCAACTCGATCCGGCTGTCCGAATCGAGCATCGTACTAGCTCGGTTGTGAAACATCTTCATTGCGCGCCATGGTTTGCTTGTGACCGAGTCGTACAGAGCGGTTCAGACCTGGAAATGATTCGGATGGAGATTTGTGCTTGTTCGCATTGTACTCCGACATCCTAACCCGTGTACGACTCGGACGGAAATTCAGCCTCCGAATCGGATCCGCTAATGCCGGACCCGTTTCGGTGCCCTGCCGACCGAGATCGGAATCGGCCCCTTAGTGTCTCAGTGAGACATATCACTCTGCACAGTATCCTTTCTTCTGGGTCGGAAAAAGGACCACACTTTTCCTTTAAACGTATTTGGTAAAGCCCTCTTCCTTAAGAAGGCAGAGGTGTCACTGGCATCCTTTAAAGGGAGGGCAACCAGCAGTCACCATCAGAGTTGGGAATGTGATGTCAAAGGTGAAAGTTCTCAGTATCTGGGCACACTGAAAAAAACATCACAGTAAATTCTTAGCAGTCTGACAAAAATGTTGTATTGGCAGGGAATAGCCATGAAAGGATCATGTAGCTGGACAGCAACTGCATTGACTCCACTCTCCCATCCCCAGAAGCAGGATATACGCATGCAAGCATTACTGGTATTTTGCTAGAAACTGAGACTTGGTCTCAGAGACAGCAACAAGACACTGTTCTCTTACAAGGTGAAGGGAGGGGAAATGGACAATGTTTGAGAGAGAGAGAGAGGGGATGTCTCATCCCTGTTGGGGTCAGAAATACCTGAATCGCTTTTGTACCGGGCACCAGGACACACCAAAGGCTACACCCGGTCTCCCTCTCGCCGCTGCAGCTTGTAACCAGCGGCCGCTGAGTGGAGGGAGACTACATCTCCCAGCTAGCTTTGCGGCGGAAGCCGCTACCTGCAGTCCCGCGCCCGGGGGAGCCATAAAAACAACGACAGCCCCGGTGGAGCGGGCGCTGTCTCATCACTGTTGGGGTCAGAAATACCTGAATCGCTTTCGTACCGGGCACCAGGACACACCAAAGGCTACACCTGGTCTCCCTCCCGCCGCAGCAGCTTGTAACCAGCAGCCGCTGAGTGGAGGGAGACTACATCTCCCAGCTAGCTTTGCGGTGGAAGCCACTACCTGCAGTTCCGCGCCTGGAGGCGCCATAAAAACAACGACAGCCCCCGCGTCGCAGGACCGCGCGCGGGCTGGAGCCTGGGCTCGGCCAAGCCCCTTTTCATCAACGCTCAGACACCAGGGATGTCATCCACCAAGGATAATACACCCACGTCTGGAGGTGATAAACGAGGTACGCTTGATAATTATGTCATCCGCTCAACATCAGTAGCTAATCGGGAACTTGCTCCTTCTGAGCGACGCTCTGCGAGACGCCGCTCTGTGGAATTAATTAAAACTAAGCGACCATCCCTCGGAGGCTTACAAGATGCTGTCTCACCCCCACCAGCCAGATCCATGAGAGCGAGGGGCATGACACACCCCTCAATGATAGTATCCCATTGCTCTTCCAGGACATAACCTCCTCACTGGTAGATCTTAGCGACAGAACTATAAGTGCCCTAACATCCCCGGGGAATTCTAATCTTAACCCTGACGTACAGATCCTGCCCGACACCTCACTTCCGCAAGCAGACAGCACTCACAACTCCTTATTAGATGTACTACTAGAAATATCCCCGCTTCAAGCAGAGTCTGCCCAAAACCCAAAACCAATTTCAAATGCCCCTCGAAGTCGAGGCCAGCCACCAAAAAAGCGAAGGAGAAAGGGGTCAAGTATTCAGCCTGCTCAGACCAACAAGACCAGGAACTCTCATCTTAATTTTGGGAAGAAAAAAAGCCCTGTCCCACATATACCTTCAACTCCTGACATAGTAATTCCCCCAACTCACCCAATTAACGAACTATTTAACGCCGATAAATTGGGTCCACTGGAACATCTAATCAAATCACTATTACTCCCCGTAGTCGAGAGACTTAAGAGAATTGCTATACAATTGGGTACTATAGAGCAGACATTAGCAGAGAACAAACTTGCACCCAAAGACCAATCAACTCCCCCAATAACGCCCACACCGTCTTCTACAGCCACCGCCCAGAAAGCATTAAAACCCACTACCCAGCGTAACCATAACCCTTTGAGACCTCAACTCTCAAAACCAACAGGGGAACACGCTAAAACAACAGCAAGAGAGGCCAAGGGCGGAGGAAAGTCAAAACCCTGTGAGAGCAAATGCGACAAAAGGGCAGCACCTAATACCAAACCACCTGATTACCGTCCCATTCCTCCATCATCAGGGATAAGACCCAACATAGATAGGCGTAGGCAAATTAATCTTCCCCCTGAGGCCGAGCCCTACGTCATAGTACTAACAGGGGTCCCTGAAATATCTGACGGAAGATTTGAAAACCACCAAATCCTAAAGAACAAGACTATGCACTGGTTGGGATCACACAGGCCACTGCCTGCTAATTGAAATGGAGAAATTCTCCATGTCCGACGAGCAGGATGGCTGGGGAAGAGACCCAAAACAATCCCTAGCGACATAGTCATCATAAATTTCAGAGACCATAGGACAGTTAGCTTTATCAAATACTGGTACACGGGTGGATACGAGGGTAGCATAAGGGACATGGAACTCAGCTATTTTTACCCGAAAGCCTCGGTGGGGGACCTTCCCGGGATTTCTAAACGGTACCATCGATCGGATATGCCCTTAGCATTTAACATACCAACTATAAACCACTTTGCCCCACTTATGGGTCTGGAGGGGGTCGATTGACTTCCCCACCCTAAAGAGGCCGATCCTTTAGCGCTGGGTAATGCCTCTACATCACCACTACATAACATCAGAAAGAATATTAAGGCACCTCAGACACAAAAACATGGGGAGGACGGAGAACTCATACATGAGGGAGACATAGTGAAGTCACAGGGCACTGCCCCAGTACGAGAACTAGCCTCAAAAAGCATACAGCCCAGTACAACGAGCAGGCAAGCAAAGGGTACCAGTAAGGACAGAGTGAGCACAACTAGAAGAGATGAACCACCAAGTGAGGCAAACAATAAATCTAACCAACTTATAATATCATGGAACTTGGCTGGCTTAAAGAGCAAAGTGAACAACCCAGATTGGTTAAAAAGTATTCACAAATATAATATCTGTGTATACAGGAAACATGGCTGTCTAACGAAATACACTTACTGGGATACCAAACATTTAATATCCCCGGGAGACCAAGCAACCAGGGAAGAAATAGTGGCGGATTATGCACCTTCATTTCTAATACTGCTGGTGTCAAAGTCGTCAGAAACCTCTCAGATGACTTTTTCCAAATTCTATTGGTCAGCTGGCCAGGAGTGAATAAACTCGCCATAATTAATTTCTATAACAACGCCCACCATAGCGAATGGGATAACATCTTTCTCAGGCTAAGGAAATCCGTAGGGACACTAGAAAGGGTAGGGACAGGAGACATGGCACTCCTTTGGGTAGGGGATTTTAACTGTACTATATGCACTAACAGTGATTTGGGTACTTGCCCGCTGAAGGGAAATGAGTTCGGTGATTCTCCCCATTTCATTCATTGTGGTATAGGGAATAAACTGAATGAGGTGATCTATGAACTAGATCTGGGTTTTATAAATGAAATCTGTGTAACCAAGAAGGGTTTTGAGCCAACCTTTATCGGAAGGGGTGCCAATTCGGTAATTTATTTTTGACTCCTATCAAATCGTTACCGAGGGCTGGCCCTCTCCTGGGAGACACTAAAACTCGCTTTGGGGATCACTACCCGATCTCCATAGAGCTGCAAGCAAAGGGATCGACCACAAGCGACAATAAAGAGTACCTCATACCCAACACTCTGGGAAAATTAAATGGATATTCACTTAAGTGGGAAAAGCTGGACCCTGAAAAATTCCTGATAACCTTATTGCCCAGAGTTCTCGATCACATTCTAATCTGTCTGAGTGATCTCGAAAAACCAGAAAAAATCTTGGACTCTTTTAGTGAAACTACTAAGGAGATAAATAACCTGTTAATGAAGCCATCCGAAAAACACCATAGCAAAAAAAAGGGCTGGTTTAACAAGGAATGCTCAAGAGCGCATTCACACCTAATAGCAGTTCTGCATGAAAGTCCAAGATCCGTGGCCCATGTTAGAGAGGCGCCTAAGCTTTACAGAATGGCATTAAACATCAGGAGGAAGGAACTAAAAAGAGATTTATGGAAAAACTTACACTTAGCCTGCCAGAAAAACGACAACATCTCCTTCTGGAAGGCAGTAAATGCCCCTTTTTTTAAAAAAACAGTGACAATGACGCAATAGATATTGCAGTGCCGGGGAGGTGTGGGTTGAACACTTTACGAACCTGTATAATAACCCCAATCAAAGTGGATGTATAGGTCCAAACTCAACTAAGGAGTCCCCGGTTCAGTTCCCGCTGGGAATTATCTTTGATTATAGGGAAGTTACAAAGGCCATAACTGACAGTGCATCGGGCAAGGCACCCGGACCCGATGGGGTCCCCATTTATATATATAAAAGCAGGATAAAACTCTGGGCTCCCCTTTCAACAAATGTTCTGAATAGTATCAACACCGTGGGTTTTATACCCACATGGCCTGAGGCAATCGTGGTCCCAATTTTTAAGAAGGGCAATAGAAATGATCCTGCCTGCTACCGTCCAATTTCACTTCTGGACGCATCGATGAAGGTAGCAGACAGGATCATTCTAAATAGGCTTCAAGTTTGGTCGGAAGAGAACAACACCATAACCCCTCTTCAATATGGCTCCCGTCAAGGGAAGGGTACCATAGAGCAGAGTCTAAATCTGGCTCTGCTCGTTGCCAAATACACAGAGGCAAAACATGAAAGCCTATACATAACATTCGTTGATTTGACCTCTGCCTTCGATTGTGTAGACCATACCAAACTCTGGGACACACTGAAATCCCTTGGCATAGACAACAGAATTATCGTTTTTATTAAGGAACTATATAGAAATGCAGGGGCTAGAGTGAGATATGGCAGAGAAGGCCAATGTTCAGATAAGTTCCCCATCAACAGAGGTGTGCGGCAAGGGTGCATTCTTGCACCCTTCCTTTTCATACTGTACATAAACACAGTGGTGGAACATATGAGAAAGTTTCAGTTTGACTATCCCACAGTGGGAGCGACCTCCTTACCAATCCTCTTATATGCGGACGATGCCGCCATACTATCACGGACCCCAATCGGCATGCAGAGGGCGGTGGTGGAATTCTCAAATTATATGGACACTCGTGGGTTAACTATTAACGTAACAAAGACCTACTCCATGAGATCTGGTCCCTTAAGAAAAATCCCTAAGTCAATTTTCTTACACCAGAAAAAGATCCTTAACACCGCTAATTTTTGCTACCTAGGAATACATTTTGACAACAAAGGAAACTGGACGAAGGCGGTCCATGCCAGAAACATGGCCTTTAGCAGAGCAAAGGAAACTGGACGAAGGCGGTCCATGCCAGAAACATGGCCTTTAGCAGAGCAAAGGAAACTGGACGAAGGCGGTCCATGCCAGAAACATGGCCTTTAGCAGAGCAAAGGAAACTGGACGAAGGCGGTCCATGCCAGAAACATGGCCTTTAGCAGAGCAAAGGAAACTGGACGAAGGCGGTCCATGCCAGAAACATGGCCTTTAGCAGAGCAAAGGAAACTGGACGAAGGCGGTCCATGCCAGAAACATGGCCTTTAGCAGAGCAAAGGAAACTGGACGAAGGCGGTCCATGCCAGAAACATGGCCTTTAGCAGAGCAAAGGAAACTGGACGAAGGCGGTCCATGCCAGAAACATGGCCTTTAGCAGAGCAAAGGAAACTGGACGAAGGCGGTCCATGCCAGAAACATGGCCTTTAGCAGAGCAAAGGAAACTGGACGAAGGCGGTCCATGCCAGAAACATGGCCTTTAGCAGAGCAAAGGAAACTGGACGAAGGCGGTCCATGCCAGAAACATGGCCTTTAGCAGAGCAAAGGAAACTGGACGAAGGCGGTCCATGCCAGAAACATGGCCTTTAGCAGAGCAAAGGAAACTGGACGAAGGCGGTCCATGCCAGAAACATGGCCTTTAGCAGAGCAAAGGAAACTGGACGAAGGCGGTCCATGCCAGAAACATGGCCTTTAGCAGAGCAAAGGAAACTGGACGAAGGCGGTCCATGCCAGAAACATGGCCTTTAGCAGAGCAAAGGAAACTGGACGAAGGCGGTCCATGCCAGAAACATGGCCTTTAGCAGAGCAAAGGAAACTGGACGAAGGCGGTCCATGCCAGAAACATGGCCTTTAGCAGAGCAAAGGAAACTGGACGAAGGCGGTCCATGCCAGAAACATGGCCTTTAGCAGAGCAAAGGAAACTGGACGAAGGCGGTCCATGCCAGAAACATGGCCTTTAGCAGAGCAAAGGAAACTGGACGAAGGCGGTCCATGCCAGAAACATGGCCTTTAGCAGAGCAAAGGAAACTGGACGAAGGCGGTCCATGCCAGAAACATGGCCTTTAGCAGAGCAAAGGAAACTGGACGAAGGCGGTCCATGCCAGAAACATGGCCTTTAGCAGAGCAAAGGAAACTGGACGAAGGCGGTCCATGCCAGAAACATGGCCTTTAGCAGAGCAAAGGAAACTGGACGAAGGCGGTCCATGCCAGAAACATGGCCTTTAGCAGAGCAAAGGAAACTGGACGAAGGCGGTCCATGCCAGAAACATGGCCTTTAGCAGAGCAAAGGAAACTGGACGAAGGCGGTCCATGCCAGAAACATGGCCTTTAGCAGAGCAACCGGAGCCTTAATTAATTTTTCGAGGAAGCTTGGCGGTCGCCCTGCCAAATAACTTTTACAAATTTATAAGGCCAGATGTCTTTCAACTGGCACATATTGTGTTGGAATTTGGGGCTTTACAAACACAAAGCAGATACAATTGACTGAAAACAACTTTCTACGATATCTGCTTGCTACCCCAAAATCATTATCCATCTTTTTTATACACAACGAATTGGGACTCCCCTTTGTAGAGGACACGATCAAAGCCAGCCCCCTCCTTTTGTGGCATAAAATCTGGACTACACCGGAAACTTCACTAAACAGGGATATCGTTTTAGACTGTTTAAAGCTAGCGGGGGCACGAAATGTCAAATGGTTGAACTATGTGAGACAAATGTACATAAATATTGGCCATGAGGAATATTTTAATAACCCTCTGTCCCTGGAAGTCATTTCTAAGATTTCTTTGAAAAAGTCTATAATGGATCACCTGGCCATACAAAGGTGGTCGAGTGAGAAAGGAAAATCCACCAACAATTCAACAGGCGCACTCACTCAACCAGTAGGAATGAAATTATATCTAATTATGGATAGCAGCCCGTATTCAAGAATGTTATTGACAAGGTTTCGAGCCGACACATTCTTCCGCTTGATAACTTTTCCTAAATGCAATGACTGGGGCAAACGATTGGAAGAATGTCCCTGTGATGGATTTCGAAGCAATCAAACATTCATTCTACCCTGTTCTGTCTTTTTTTACCTGGCCCCCAGGAAACAGTTTTTAAAACCTATATTTATTAAATGGGGCATCAGAGGATCCCACGATGTCTATCACAAACTTAAACAACTAGAGACTGCTTTTGAGATAAAGGCCGTGGCATCTTATCTGAAGACTATCATAGCCCTTAGAAAGCTGATGTAATGCCCTCTAAAATGAACTGGTGAAAGGACACCTATGATATTTTAACCATTGTAATAATGAATTTTAAAAAACAAAAGGGTTTTTTATTCACGTTTTTTAATTGAAATGTAATTCGTTGTGCTTTTATGATTCTGTTCTCAAAATCGAATAAAGCTATTTTGCAATTGAATTTGAGAGGGGATGTTGCCAGTGTCAAGGAGAGGGGGGGGGGGGAGGGTTAGACCTGTCAGCCCTAGGGCGGTCGTCCCCAAAACCTTTTGCCTTCTCCCCTCCTATTTTTCTGAATTTAGTTTTGTTGGCTAATTAGTTCTAGAGTGCTTGTGTTCACCACCGAACACATGGTAACATTGACTTACACCTGATTGACTTATTTAATTTACTTACCAATCCTCCATAAAGTGGTATACCATTTACCCGGGTAAATTAAGTGCAAGTATTGTGCCACCCACCTAATCAGCCACTTAAATCATTGCCATTGCAACCTGCTGGCAGTGTTAAACTGCCAATTTGACTTGGCAAAATAAACTGTTGCAATACATATAAGTCACTCCTAAGTTATTCTCTAGACAGCTGATAGAGCAGGGTGCATTGTAATTAAAAAGGTGGGCATGTACTTTTACGTTTTACATGTCCAGGTAATCAAAAAACTCATACATTTGTTTTAGAATACTTTATCTCCCATTGGGTAACATTGAGTTCCCTTATTACATATAATGAGTGGTTGGGTATAGGTTGGAAAGGCATGTTTGGTGTCTGAGGTATCGTTGTTTAAAGTCTTTCGTAATTGTAAAGTTGGATTTTAACTCATAATTCTGAAAATACCAATTTTAGAAATTTGCCATTTTCTTGTCATAAACATGCAGTGCCTGCAGCCTGTTCCTGGGTCACATGACTAGCTGTAGTTGACCTTTACTTATTCCTCCCAGACAGCCAAACAATAAAGTCACTATGTGTGCCTGAATGGACCATCTCAAGTGGCAATGGGAGGGTGGAGCTGTGCACAGTCCCACTTGCACTCCAAAAGACAGTGGGCCAGATGTACAACTGGGTTTTTTATGCGCAAATGGGTTTGTGAACCATTTGCACATGCAAAATCCCTGTGGGCCATGCACCAACACTATTTTATAACTCGCGAACAATTGCAACTCGCAAAATAGTGTTTTGCAACTCACAATCAGGAAGGGGTGTTCCCTTCCTAATTGCGACCCCACAACTGTGTAAGAATATTTTGCAACAGTAATTTCAGTCTCAAAACGCTTAAAATTTACCGCCTCTTCAATAGGGTGGTAATGCAGTCACAAGGGACCCATTCCCCTGTGCAAATGCAAAAAATATTTTTTAGGGGCAGGCAGTGGTCCCTGGCACCTCTATCTGCACTTAAAAAGTTCAACAAAAACGTTAAGGAAAACAGACTGCATTAAAAGAAAAACTGCTTTATTTCAAAGCAGTCCCATACATGGAGGTCTGCTGAGCCTGATACCTGGGAGGGCCTGCCATTCCCAATGGGGTTGCAAATTGCAAGTGCCTCATTAATGTTCCTGAGGCGTGCAATTTGCGACCCCATTGAGAATGGCTAACAGCGTCTTGCAATTTGCGAGTGGCAATTTCCAATGATCGTCCATCTGGCCCTGTGCCTCTGTTCTCACACAAAGATCTTCACAGTAGCCTATTTTGCCTGCAGAAGGAGTTGGACCAGTAAGGGAGGCAGGAAATTCCCAACACCTCTGTGGTAGTTAATTCTCCAGAGGTTTCTCACACTTTAAAAGGGGTTCCAGGTATAGGAAGAGCACCCTCAGACCCACTCTTCAGTTCACTTTTTGACCTGCAAAAGTACTCTCAGAGGACTACCTGCTACTCTGGCCTGCTGTGTGCTTTAGAGGACTGCCTTGCTGCACCCAGAAAGACTGCCCTGCTGCCTGAAGCCTGCTCTGTGCCCTCAGAATCCTGCCAAGCTGCTTAAGCCCTGATGTCCTACTTCGACACTAACTTCCAGAGGCACTCCAAGGCTAGTTGGCTGGCCTCCTGATCACTAAGCATGGGCGGATTTTGCGGATTCGCAATCCATGAATTTGCGGATTTGCGAATTGGCGGATTGCGAAAATCCGCAAAATCCGCGAATCCTCGCAGATTTTTTTTTTTTCGTGTTCGCACGGGTTTCTGCAAGTTCGCGAGGGTTTTGTGCAATTTCGCAAATTGCGAACTTACTTCTCAGCTCGCCAGTTTTGCGAACTTGTTGTTTCTACGTGCCCAGCCTGTTTGCAAGCCTTTCTTCATCACTGCCACCCTCTGTCACCACTGGCACTCTCTTTGTTCACCCATGCCACCCTCTGGCTTACCCATGTCACCCTCTGTGTCATCACAGCACCCTCTGGTTCACCAGTGTACATTATTGGGGCAAAGCAAAGCACTGCCATCCTCTGTCAACACTGGCACTCTGGTTCACCCATGCCACCCTCTGGCTGGCACACCCATGCCACCCTCGGTGTCATCAGAGCACCCTCTGGTTGACCAGTGAGTGTACATTATTGTGGCAAAGCAAAGCACACCTGCTAAGTGCTTTAAGTTTTGCAAAATTAAATTACAACAACACCTGCCCTGCCCCAACTGACATTAATGAAGGCTGGCACCTGCTTGTCTGCTTCCTTTCCTTTCCTTTTCCTGTTTGTTGCAATTTTTTTTTTTAACAGGAACCTAACCGAATTCTGGAGGGCCCCTTCAGGAAGCACTACAGGGAATGGTTACAAATGATGAGGTTGAACTTTTGCACCTGCTTATAGCCTTTGCTTTTGCAAAAATCGTTTTTCTGTAATTTCGCGCTATTCGCGAGGCGCGACGTCGTGCGAAATCGACCGTAGAAGCCGCAAACTCGTGCGAAATACCCCAAGGTCGAGTATGGGCACCGCCATTTTGTTTGCTTGACGTATTTCCGTTTCCGCCCGCGAAGTGTAATCTCGCAGAATGAGCGCGTTGCGAATACAAGTTCGCATGAGTTCGCGAGAGAAATCGCGTGCGAACTTACTTGCGCTCACGTGATCGGGCCGCCATCTTGTTTTTCATTCATTCCTGTGTCTGGGCTAGGTGGTGTTTCTAATCCTCTCTATATCTCTGCCATCCTGTGCTTGTTATAATATTTTTTGAATCTATTTAAATTATTATCTATCCCTCTAGTTTTCTAGCTTTATATTTTTGTGTTTTTTGCTACTTTTGTTTACTTTTCAACTACTTTTTTAAACTTTTATTTTCTTCTTCCCTAGTCTTATTCTTTTTCATTTTTTCTCCTTGTTCCTACCACCTGCCCAGACCATGGTGAAGACAGCAGTGAAGCTGCCCAAGACGGGCCCCGCAGGCCGTGCCCGGCTCCCGTGTGGCCGTTTAAGGGCGGAAATGGTGGTGCCCAGGGAGATCTTCAGCCCTGAGGAGGTGGGCTCACTGGTTTTCTATGTCCAGAGCCTTCTCCCCAGGACCATCGCGGCAGGCGGCAGGATCGCTGCTGGCTACACCAACTGCCAGGACCGACGGAAGCGGTGGGAGCAGGTGCGCCGGGCCCTGTTTGACATCTCGGGGGTCCAGCGCACCTACAACCAGGTGACCCACCGCTGGACGGATATCCTGGACAGGGAGCGCGAACTGCTCGACCTGCTGGGAGTGGAGGTCCCCGGGCTTGGTGAGTAGTAGTAGCAATTTTTTCATCACTCTCTACTCTGTTTTTTCCCCTGCTCTGTGTGTTATATTGCAAATGTTTGTTTTAACTTTTTTATAAAGAGCAATAATGCTGCTGATTACATTGATAGTAGAGGTAAATTAATATTTCAAAATCTTCTGTGCAGGGCGTGGCTAGCGGCCAAGCATGGCGGCAGCTTGAATTGGGAGCTCCCTACGGCCTTTAATGCTATCCGACATACTTATCCGTCGCATCACCCACCTGAAGTAGCGGAAACCAGATCGGGGACCAAAGCGACATCATCCGATCCGGTCCCGGTTGAAATCCTCAGCTGGGAACTGCTTCGTCCTGCTGTGGCGTAATCGGGCCTGCGACGGGAGGGAAGCATCGGTGTGGAGTACTTGCCCAGCCCCGGCGGAAGTGTGCTCTGGCCGGCCTGACCTCGGAGCCACCCCCCGCCCCCCGACCGGGACGAAGCGGAAGACGCCCCACCACCAGCCATACTGAGATGAGCTTCTGGGACACCGGCGGGGCGTGAGTTTCTGGAGAAGTCTGCCGGGGGCTGGGGGATACCGCCAAGGAGTCACAGCGGTGCCGGACTGGTGAGGGAGACTGGGCGGACGGAGGCGCCCCGCGCTGCCATACGGCACCCCAGCGGAGGTGAGGCCTGGCTCACACAAGTGGAAGGGGAGGAGAGCCTGAGTGCAAGGTGCGGAGGGACCCTTTCACCCTCGGCGGGGATATAATAGCTCACACGTGGGGCTGGCCTCCGGAGCTACACGAACGTGCCCCCGGGGTCCCGCTGCACAGACAGGCACATAGGGAAGTGCACAGGAGGAGCGAGTGCCGATCAGCACCAGAAACAGCATCGGCCCATCCCGGGGGGGGCCTAACAAGAGAAGCCTCACCGGCGGTAGCCCTAATGAGACCCTAGGAGGGAGCCTGCAACAGGACGCGGGCACCCCACCTGCTGAGCTGGCATTAGACTCTACAAAGTGTCCCCCTGGGAACTGCGGGACCGGAACTGGGCACACCCGTTGGGCACTGAGCGAGGTGCGGCGGGGGCATCGCCACACAAAACCCAGTCGGAAACAGGCCACAGCACTGCACAATAAGCTTAAGAGTGGAGGCTTCACGACCCACTAACACCCCAAAACAGCACAGCAATCTACCGGTCAGGGGCGGGGCATTGCAGTCACGCATGAAATAGTGGCGAGGCAAGGACACGAGGGCAGGCACACTAAAGATGCCTTTTTGGAAACGGGAGCGGACACGGTGGGCTGAATACCCACGCCGACGAGAACCAGGATAACCAGTGCAAGGACCACATCTAGACCAACGGGGCAGCGGGGCCCACAGAGAGGAGCGTTCCCCTACCCACACTGTGGGGGCACACTACATCGCAGCACAGAGGCAATGGTGCTGACCGGGACAGAGACTCGTATCTACCAACCTCGCGCCATGGCGGGCTAAGGGACCAGAAGTGGGTCGACGCAGGCTAAACTGGATAAATTCGCCTACAGCTAACACGGGCAATCGCAAATCCATGGACGAACTTCCACAGGCGCTACACAAGAAATAGAGGGGACTAAGAAAGTGACGCTGGAAGACATTATGAAAACCCTCCCTGAAGTACAAAGGACAGTGGGCTCCATCTCTTCCGAGGTCACTCTGCTGCGAGCGGACTTCCAAAAGATGACCGAAAGAGTGTCTCAGGTAGAGGTGGTTACGAAATCTCTTGTGGAGGACACTTCGGAACTGCAAATAGCCATGGAACGTATGGAGAAAGTCACCAGGATGCTGCAGGATAAGCTGGACGACCAAGAAGGGCGTTCCCGAAGAAATAACATACGCATCCTTGGTCTTCCGGAATCAGAAGGGAAAGGAGCAATGGATTTGTACGTCGAGGACCTCATAAAAAATAAATTGCAGCCTAAAGGACTATCGCACTTCTTCTCAGTAGAAAGGGCGCCCAGGGTACCTGGCGGACCGCCCAAACTAGGAGCAACACCGCGGCCAGAGTTGGCTAGACTTTTCAATTTTAGAGACAGGGATGCAATCCTACAAGCAGCGAGAGTCTCACCACCTGTCAAGCTCCAAAACTCAACCTTGGCTTTCTTCCCGGACTACACGGCGGAAGTGGCCAGACGCCGGAAATCGTTTACTGAGGTGAAGAAAGCACTGCGAGACAGAGGGCTGCCGTATTCAATGCTCTTCCCTGCCAAATTGCGGATTGTAGCGGACGGGAAGACATGGTTTTTTGACAAGCCGGAAGTGGCGCAGGACTGGCTTGATGGCTGGAGGCAGGTGGGAAGACCTCACCGTCCTCACAGAGACCAACAGACCCATCACAACGGCGACCACCCAGATAAGCCGACCAATCATCCGGCGCACCGGACCGACACTGCGGGACTGGAGTCTGACCTGGAACGAGACCCGCTTGACTCTGGGCAGCCGGCCCCAATCTAAAGGTGGAATACTTCTGGGACAGACCGAATGTGATACAAGGGAACCTGGACCTGGTGAAGCTGAGTAGGGTGGGTAAAGCCGGTGCCGGCAAGGGACTCACCAACCCCACGAGCAAGTAAGATAGTTGGGGATAGGACAAAGCACTCTGCAAAGTTGGGGAAGCGGGCGGGGGATTGTCCGTGGTGCAGGGGAGCAGGGAGAGGGGATGGGGGGAAGTTCTAATGTTACTGTTCCTGTTATTAGTCATCACTCACGTTACATGGTCCACGAACATGCCACATATCGCATTGTCCCTATGCACAGACACACAGCACTGCCATTGCGCTGCGGCAAGCATCATGGCGCCCACAACACTGCCACCGTATCCAAATGTCCCGACAGTTAGACACTGCGCCTGTTGAGGGCGCCCTTACGACAACTGCAGTGCCCCCCCTGCGCCTGCTTACTTGGAGCGTTAGAGGCCTAGGGGACAAAATCAAAAGGGGTCTGGTTCTGCAGGCCATTAAGCGCCAGGGACCTGATTTAGTTCTACTCCAAGAAACACACCTCGCAGGGACAACATGTAAAGCGCTTGATAGGCGCGGGTATGTGATGGCAGTCCATGCGGAATACACAACAGGCTCCAGGGGGGCGGGGATACTAATGAAAAAAACATCGCCTTTCATGGTGAAACGCCGCAAGACGGATGATCAGGGTCGTTTCGCAGCACTACATGGGCAGTGGGAGGGGAGGCCTCTTAATGTGGTCTCCGTGTACATCCCCCCGGCACTCCATTCTATGGCACTGCCTGCACTCGGTAAATTCCTCCTAGATCTCCCAGAGGGTGATACAATCATAGGGGGGGATTTCAATGCAATAATAGACCCCACGTTGGACGCCTTTCCCATAAGAGACCGCCCCAGAGGGCATACAACGCTCCCTGGCTTTCTAGAGGCGATGGGCATCACGGATGTGTGGCGGCAGCTGAATCCAGCAACGACCCAATACACATACTACTCCGCTGCACACAATAGCCTGTCGCGAATAGACTACTTTTTATTCCTGGGGGTTGGGCTGGGATCCGTGGATAAGATAGACATCCTGCCTAGAGGCCTGTCTGACCACTCACCAATATCTCTCTCGCTCACAACCAGGGAAAGGAAATGCACTAGACTCTACCCAATATACCCAAACTATTTAAGAATCCCTAAGATTAGGAAGAAACTCAAATTAGCAACCACACACTACTTTCAAGAAAACGTTGGCACGGTGTCCTCACCATCGGTCCTGTGGGAAGCGTACAAAACGGTTCTCCGGGGTGAAGCAATAGCAGCAATAACGGGACACAAACGGGAATCCCGGCGTGACCTCACAGAGCTAGAACTGGCGCTCCACACCGCGAACACTGCTCACATGGCGGATCCCACCCCGGACACAACGCACCTATTGCAGCTCCGTCAGCAACAATACCAAACCCACCTCAAAACAACAGTCCAAGGGTGTATCGCAAACACTACACATAGAATATACGATGTAGGTGACAAGTAAGCATGGGCGAATTTTGCGAATCTCGCGTTCGCGAATTTTGCGGATTTGCGAACTCGCAATCCGCAAAATCCGCGAATTCTCGCGAATTTGCGGATTTTTTTTTGTGTTCGCGCGGGTTTCTGCCAGTTCGCGAGGGTTTTTGTACAATTTCGCAAACGCGAACTTACCTGTCGGGTCGCAAGTTTTGCGAACTTGTTGTTTCTACGTGTCCAGCCTGTTTGGGACACTCTTCATCACTGCCACCCTCTGTCACCACTGCCACTCTCTGGTTTTCCCATCCCACCCTCTGGCTCACCCATGCCACCCTCTGTTTCATCACAGCACCCTCTGGTTGTCCAGTGTACATTTTTGTGGCAAAGCAAAGCACACCTTCCCTGCCTCAAGTGACCTGAATTAATTTGGGGCTGATTAATGTGTCACAGAATATTTTTTTAGCTGGCACCTGCTTCCTTAGTGCTTCCTGATTAGTGATCTTTTGCACTTGCTAAGTGCTTTCATTGTTGCAAAATTAGTTACAACACCTGCCCTGCCCCAACTGACAATAATGAATTAGGGGCTGATTAATGTGTCACTGGATTTGAACTTCCAGCCTGGCTCCTGCTTGTCTCCCTTAGCTGTAATTCAGGACCTTTGTGGCATATGTGTAACTATTCTGAGGGTCAGAGCAGGGTCACATAATAGTTGCAAGTAGGCAACTGAACTCTGGAGGGGCCCCTCAGGAAGCACTACAGGAAATGGCTACTAATGATGAGCTTGAACTTTTGAACCTGGTAAGTAGTTTCAGTTTTGCTAAGATCGTATTTCTGCAATTTAGCGCTTATTCGCGGGGCGCGAAGTTGAACTGGGAAGCCGCGAACTCATGCGAACAGTGCGAGCAAGCCATAAAATCCGCTGCTCGCGGATTTGCGGATTTTGCGGGAAATTCGCGAATCTCGCGGATTGCGAATTTACCGAAAATCCGCAAAATACGCGAGCGGAACGGATTTTCCGCCCATACTTAGTGACAAGGCTGGGAAAATGCTGGCGTGGTTGGACCGGAGGGAGGGGAGTGCTAGGGGTATCCAAAGACTTTACACCCACGACAGACAGCTGCAGACGCATCCGGAACAAATAGTAGGCACCCTGGCACGTCACTTTCAAGAGATATATACACCAGAACGAGACGTCACCGCTCAGGAGGCATCGATTTCCCTTGATAACATTACCATCCCCAGGCTCACACAGGAGGCGAGACAGGAACTAGAGGCTGACCTGATGGAAGATGAAATTCAGTTGGCAATACAGGCAGTGCAATCCGGTAAAGCATTGGGTCCCAATGGGCTGCCCGTGGAATGGTATAAGTCAATGGCTTCTGTGCTCAGTAAACCGCTTCTAGACATGTATACGGAAGGCCTGGAACGGGCGGAATTACCGCTTGACCAGCGTACAGCTACGATTGTGGCCATACCAAAGCCGGGTAAACCTCCGACTGAATGTTCCTCGTACCGCCCAATATCCCTACTTAACGTTGAAGCCAAGGTTCTGGCAAAACTCCTGGCCAGTCGTCTGGCACAACACCTACACGCCCTGATACACCCTGA
The DNA here is from genome assembly GCF_964263255.1 of Lissotriton vulgaris. Lineage (NCBI taxonomy): Eukaryota > Metazoa > Chordata > Amphibia > Caudata > Salamandridae > Lissotriton > Lissotriton vulgaris. Next base: position 254,068 of record NW_028243562.1, on the reverse strand, counting down.
TCAGTCGGGCTTTATGCCTCACAGGAGTACAGCGCTGAATCTCCGACGGGTCCACGGGGTGATGGCTCGCGCACACCTTCTCTCGGAGCAGGCGGTGATTCTCTCACTTGATGCCAAAATGGCATTTGATCTAGTGGAATGGGAATACCTCTTTGCGGTGCTTGAACACATGGGCTTTGGGCCGAAATATGTTGCGTGGGTACGGCTGCTGTACACGAAACCAGTAGCGCAGGTGGTAGCGAATGGCCATATCTCATCGCCATTCCAGCTGGGACGGGGGACTAGGCAAGGATGCCCCTTGTCGCCCTTACTATTTGCCTTAGTGTTGGAGCCGCTGGCAGTCCTGCTCAGAACAACGCCATTGTTAAAATGTAGCACGTGGGAGGAAGGGTGGGAAGATAAGATCTCCCTCTACGCAGATGACATACTCATCTATATGGTTGACCCTGAAAACGGGATCCCAGCCTTACTGCAGCTCTGCGACACGCACAGGAAATCGTCAGGATATACCCTGAACTGGTCCAAGTCGGTAATTTATGTGCTTAATGGCCCGGACCCAATACTGCAGGAGGATTGCCCCCTGGCATTGGCGACGACCTCCTTTAAATATTTAGGCATTATTATTACGAATAATGCCGCCGATTTTTTTGATAAGAATTTGGTGCCGCCTATAAACCGCTTACGTGCAGACGTCAAACACTGGGCGACCCTGCCCCTAACCCTCCTCGGGCGGGCGGCTCTATATAAAATGATGGCACCTCCAAGGTTCCTATATGTGCTGGAAAACACCCCATATCTGGTTGCACCGCGATATTTCAAACGTATTGCAGCACTGGTCTCCAACTTACTCTGGAATAATGGCCCGGCACGTACAGCGTATGACAAGTTGGTGAAAAGTTGGTATGAGGGAGGGTTTGCACTGCCCAACGTTCAATTGTACTACTGGGCGGCCCAGCTTAAAATAATTAATCAGTGGATTCACACCCCGCGGGATGACCCGGCGTACAGAGCGGACTGGTCGCAGCTGGGGACAGACTGCATGCTCTCAGTTTTATATGATAAGTCGCACGTTAAAAAACTGCTAGGTCTGACGCAACACACAGCGGCCCTGTGGCACGTAGCACAAGCACGACTGGGCTGGAAAGGTAGGATCACCAAACTGACGCGACTGTGGGACACGAAAGTACTGGGGAACCTCAGATCCTGCAAGGGGTTTACGCAGTGGGACTGCATAGGGATATCCACGGTGGGAGACCTATGGGACAAGGGCACGGTGCTTACATTTCCACAGCTCCAACAGCAATATGGCCTGAGCCCCACAGAGACGTTTCGATACGTGCAGATACGGCACGCACTACTCCAAGCGATCCCACCAGACACTGAAGTACCAGAATCCTCACCACTGGAGGATAGGTTGCTGACGGACTTTATGCAACAAAGTGCAACCTCTCTCACATATAAAAAACTGGTGGACAACCTGGAAGACCCCACACTAAAACTTAAAGAGAAATGGGTGGGAGAAATAGGGGAGGTAAACGAAACGGAATGGAACGAGGCGCTAGCCTCTCCGAGAGAAGTAGGCATCTCAACAAAGTTCAGATTAGTGCAACTAAAAATATTGCACCGCATCTACTACACTAGGACACTGCTTCACAAGATACATAGGGCACCACATCCCTTCTGTCTTCGGGGCTGCGGGGAGGAGGGGACACTCTTTCACACACTATGGGAATGCCCACAGATACAGGAATTCTGGAAGCAGATCATGCGCACTGTCTCACAAGCACTAAAGATTTCCATTTTACCGGAACCCCGAAAGTGCTTGTTGAACATTTGGGACCCAAATGATCTGGACAGATATGGACTGATATGGGCTACACTAGCCATGACAGTGGCCAAACGAGACATTGCGCAGAAGTGGGGTGCTCCGGAACTACCTACAGCGAGTAGATGGACCAAAAATATGGACTTGTTGATGGTTACGGAAAGGGCTGTGTATGTGCTCAGGGCTTGCCCCCGTAAGTGGAACAAAGTCTGGGCAGCGTGGAATGTATATAGGGGAGAAATCTGTGAACCCTTACCAGAAGATGAGGACCTAGACTCCGAAGGGGAGGATGAGTAGATTGATGGGCGATTGGTTGCTGCAGAGCTATATCAAATACGATGTCATTCTGATGGGGCTTTATTGAGAAACACATTGAGGGACATGTGGGATGGCTAATGGTCGGATGTACACGTTAACTGCATACCTACGAGTGATGACTCTTGTTAGGTTCTCTCTTTTCTTTTGAACTTGTTCTTTTTCTTTTCTTTATAAATCAGAATAGTCGTCATGAGGGTTAAAATGAGGGAATATACACGATGTGAGACGTTTGCACTGTATGACGAAAATTACTTTGAAGACAACTGGTAACCGTGCACGTTCCTGAGGGGGTTGGGTTAATCATATTTTAAGATTACACACTGAATATACCAATATACAGATACATAAATTTGTGACCACGGGATTGGACCCTGATTGTGATATTGTGTATGCATCTTATGCCTTTATGTCAATAAAGATTTTCAAAAAAAAAAAAATCTTCTGTGCATTTCAGGTGCACTGCTCTCCTTCTCTGTGGCGGTGCCACTGCTTATTTGTTTTCTATTTTGTGTTCATTTAATTGGGCTGAGTAATGTATGAGTGTACTTTACAGAACTGCTTAATGCTAGACACCAAGGGGCAGATTTACAATCCCCTTGCGCCACGTTTACGCTGCCTTACCTGACGCAACAGCGACGTAAACGTGGCGCATCCCTGCGAGTCATGTACAACGTGATGCATCTAGGGAGACGCGCCACGTTAAGGCCTGGGCCTGCGCCACAATGGGTGCGTCCCCACACAGGGGGCGGGGGGGGGGCGGTCAGGCAGCTGTGCGCCTCGCAAAAGTGCCTGCGTGAAATCTACAAGATTTAACGCAGGCACTTCCGCGACGCTGCTACGTCAATTCTTTATGCCTGCTTGGTTGAAGCAGGCGTAAGGACTGATGCGGTATGTTGAGTATTGGGCAGCCCAGAGCAGTGCTAGAGTTGCATCGCGCCTGCGACGCGACTCTAGAGATGCGCCCCTCTTTCGTCACGAGATGCGTCACGCATCTGCCTACCCTTGCGCCAGGGTGTACCGCATTGTAATTGCGGCGCATCTGCCGTGACGCAAGGTTAGTTTTGTGTTACGCATTTGTTCTGGTGCACCTCTGGAGGTGTGCAGCCCAGAACTAGTAAGTATGCCCCTAAGTGTCAGATTTGCAATTACCTGCGCAACCCTGCAAAGTGTGCGGCACGCCAGCACCACCCATGGTGCGCCGTATTTACAATGCGGCACACCATGGTCCCAAAACGTCACCAAAGCATTTACGCATCGGTGCCGTAAAGGCTGCTCATTGATGGAGTTGCGTCGCAACGATGGCGCAGCTCCAGCAATGCTTCGTCAAGCCGTACGTCTGCTTCATGCAGGTGCAGGGTTTGAGTGACGCATCATTGTCCTAAATGACTGATTGAAATTTTATATATTCCCCATAGCCACTTTTAGCATGCGTTCCTGCGCAGGAACACCCTCCCTTGCGCTGGAACGCTCCCTTATGGCGCAGGGCTTTGAAATGGGATGCATCTCCCATATGCGTCACGTTGTTAATATACGCCACACCATGGCGCCTCTCTTGTTGTGGCGCTGCGTCACAAAAGTGACGCAAGAACGGAGCAAAAGAGCTGCAAGGGGCTTGTAAATCTGCCCCTAGAGTAGAGGCTCAGGTGCAGTCCTTCCTTTGTAGCCCTCTTTTTGGCTGAAATAGTTGGTTCTTGTTCTTTCTAAATGTTTGATTTGGTTGACAAGGACATCGACAAGCAGCAATCATCAATGTTTTCTGTTCTTTCTTTCATGTTGTATGTCAGGTCCCCCCAGGGGCAAGCGGACGGAAGTGGAACAGGAGGATGCTGTGGCTCCAGAGGAGGAGGATGCAGGCCAGGGTGGCGAGTGCTCCTTTGCTGGCCCCAGTAAGTTTTCATTTAAATATAGAGGACCTACTGTTGTCCAAGCGTTCCTAGTTTAATTTTTCCGAAATAGTGTTTAGATAGGAGCACAATCCATAATACTACTGTTGCAGGGACAATTCTCCACAAACCGAACTATGGACACTAAACACCAGAGTAATACATTTTCAGAGTGGCGTGTTTGGCACACTGTATAAACCTGGTAGTGTCTGCGGCACGGACTCCTCCTTGCCAAAATTTGCAAAACCTTTCGCTCAGTCACTCTAGTCTGGAGGACCAAAAACCACAGAGTCTATTCAAGTTTAAAAGCTTTATTAAAAGTAAAAGTAAACACATATATTAAAATTAAGTTAGCTGGAAATGGAAAAGTGCTTGGTGCTGAGTTGATGAGTAATGGAACACATTTCTTGTGGTCGAGCCGAGATTTCACATGGTTTGAAGTTGATGTTGGTCTTGTCCTTAGAAGTCCAGCTTCTGTCTGTTCAGAGAAAAATGGTGTGTGTTAAAATTAAGCAAGCATTCATCAATTGTGACAAAAAAGTGCAGCAAGACAACAGCCTTCCGTGGAAGGAGGGACATTTTTACTTTAGACACAGTAGACAGTCAATTACTTTTTCTGTTGTTTTCTCGTTCCTTCATTCCTAGACCAAATACTAGTGAGTGGTGTAATCTAACATTCTTAAATCTACTTTGTAGGTGGAACATCTGGTGCAGGGGCCAGCTCGGATGTGGTGGTGGTGGTAGACTCCGGGTCCGAGGACAACTCTGGGGAGGAGGCGGCGGTGGCGCAAGTGGTCAAACAAGAGACAGTGAGGAAACAGACAGTGGTGGTGGAGTGGACAGGTAAGCTGAATCATGGTACTATCTGACTCTTAGATAGCATATGATGTGTATCTACAGAGAGTAGACGGTCACTGGATGAACTACGAAAATACTATGAAATGTTTCCGGGGAGGGGGTTGGGGGGGGGGCAACATCATCACCATCTCCTGAGTCCTGACATGATTGAGCACAAGTATTACATACATTTTTTTTAAATCTAACACGACATAGAGATTAAATAAACAAAGAACCCCATAGGGGGAAGAGAAAAATCTTGTGCGGCACCACAGCAGACGACCTGGCAACTATATTAAAACAGAGGGAAAAACAAAAAATGCCAACAAAAAACAATTCAATCTAAATCAGGAGGATGTGGTTATAGAGCATGGGTCCTCACAAACTTTCTCTCGGGGCCAAATTGACAGTGTGGTTTGTGGCCAAGGGCCGCACCGAAGGGGGAGGGTCAGTGGGGGAGGGGGGTGGATCTAGAGCAACAAAAAAAACTATGACCATGAGGTTGAACTCATGCCCCTGCAGCGGATGCCTTCGTCCACTGAGCCACCAGACCTGGCATACACATTACACACATCTTTCTTTCTCTCTCTCTCTGTCTCTCTCTCTGTCTCTCTCCCTCCCTCTCTCTCTGTCTCCCTCCCTCTCTCTCTGTCTCCCTCCCTCTCTCTGTTTCCTCTCTCTCTCTCTCTGTCTCCCTCTTTCTGTCTCCCTGTGTCTCCCTCTACCTCGCTGTCTCTCTCTCTCTGTCTCCCTCCCTCACCCTCCCTCTGGCTCCCTCCCTCTCTCTCCTTCTGTCTTCCTCTCTGTCTGTCCCTGTCTCTGCCCCTATCTGTCAGTCTGTCCCTGTCGCTATCTGTCCCTGTTTCCCTCCCTCTGTCTCCCTCTCTGTCTCTCTGTCTGTCTCTGCCTGTCTGCCCCTTTCCCTGTCTCTGCCTCCATCTGTCTCTGTCTGTGTCTCTCTGTCTGTCTCTGTCTCCCTCCCTCCCTCTCTCTCTCTGTCTCCCTCCCTCCCTCTCTGCCTGTCTCCCTCTCTTGCTCTCTCTCCCCCTCTCTCCCTCTCCCTCTGTCTCCCTCACTCTGTCCGTCTCCCTCTCTCTCTGTCTCCCTCCGTCTCCGTCTCTCTGTCTCCCTCTGTCTCCGTCTCTCTGTCTCCCTCTCTGTCTCCCTCCCTCCGTCACCCTCAGTCTCAATCCCTCTCTCTCTCTCCCTCGCCATCTCCCTCTCCCTCTCTATCTCTCTGTCCCTGTCTCTGCCTCTATCTGTCTGTCGGTCCCAGCCTGCTGTAATTACCCTATTGTAATTTGTCACTGGGCCAGCACTGGATGGACCTGCGATCCGGGTGGGGGGGGCGGCAAGCGCCCCCCCTTGCCCCTCCCTGCGGACGCCCATGATACTGGCCTCAATAGTTTTGTACTGCGCTGGCTAGTTTCTAGTCGTACTGTGACACAACTTTCTGCTGAATCATTTTGTGTTAATCATATTCTTAAAGAGCATTGGTTACAGATTATGTCTTTCTTTCTTCATATAGTTGGTAATACTAAAACATCAAAACCATCAAGGAGTATGAAGGCTCTACTGGCCCGGCAACGGAGGCTGGATGCTACTGTTGCCCAATATCGGCGGCTGGTGGAACTGGAGGGGGAGGACACGCAGTCCAGTACATCAAATGAGACACCTGCATCCTCCTCCGTGACCCCACGTTCTGCCGGCCAGCGCAGTGCTCCGGCGATACGGAGCCGGGCTGGCAGACGCCACCGCCGAGCAGCAAAGGCTGCCCCTCACAGTACTCTAAAGGCTCGCTTGCGCTGTGCAATGCACAGAGTGTCCGACCTGGAGGCGGAGGTCCGGAAGTTAAAAGAATACCAAAATCTGTTGGAGGGCCTCCGCCTAGACCACGCCATCCTCCGGGAGCAGTATGATGCCCTGGCCCTAAGGCATGATGCCCTGGAGGCCAAAGTCAACACCATGCATCCCTAGAGTGTCCCTTGCCCCTTTTTTATAGACTTTTGGGGGGTGGGAATTGGGAGTTGGGGTTTTTGGGGACTTTTGAAGGACTATTTAAAAATTATTTGTTGGGGTTAGGGAGGGTCTTGCGGGAGATTATTTTGTTAGGGATATAAAAATATACTTTTTCAAACTTTATCTGAGCGTAACTGTTTTTTACTACTTTTGAGCCTGGTGGGTGGTGGTTTTGCAGTAAGTTCGTTTTACTGAGCACTGTCATCGTGTTGGTTCACGTGTAATTGGCCAAATGTTTTCCAAAGTTAAATGCCTGTCACAGAGTTTCTTAAATCAAGAGTCCTAGGAGTTTTCTAGTAGTACCACTGTCACTCTCTCGCCTCTCCTCCTAATACTCCATTATACTACCTCCCATCCAAACGCTTATCTTACCTGTAATTTGTGTTTGAGGGCTGTCTCCACCTGGAATTCACAGTGCCCTAAAGCGTTCTGCAGCAGGGCCCCATCTGGAGTTTCCCAGCGTGGATTTTCTGCAAAGCAAAAGCAATCAACATTCGAAATGTGCCAGCGGGGCTCACAGACGCCAAAACCCTAGAAGCCCCACAGACAGCACCCCTAAGACAGGCAAGCGAGCAATAACGCCTAAACGTTTTCACCTCCCATTTCCTCCTAACCAATTTCATCCCTTAATAGACCTTGCCAGCAATGGCCCAGCCAAGACCCGTAAACCCAAGCGCAAACAAGTTTGACACCCCCCAAACAGCCAAAAAGCAAATCCGGGAAAAAAGCCACACTTAGCAAAATGTATTTAAATGAGGACTCACTACTTCCAGTACCTCTTTAGGGGACTCGTCAACGTAAGTTTCTTCATTGTGCGGAATCCAGGCATCAGCATTACGGGAAATGGATAGGGTGAGTCTGGAGGAGGAGGATAGACGACCAGGACTGAGTTCTTGGCAACTAACTTGTGAACCTGATGAATGCTGCGGCATCAAAATCAAGACAGTTCTGCTGATGGGCTTGTCTTTGATTGGGTGATTACAGTTTTGTTGTGACTGGGATCAAGCACTTGCTAAACAAAGAAAGACAGACACACAGGAATAAAAGCGAATAAGGAGTCGGACTAAAAATAAAGTTAATGAATCCTTGACTCATATTCAGAACTCGCTGTCAGGGAAGCAGAACTCGTCCTCATACTCTGCAAATTCAGTCGGTAGTACTTCTGGTAACTGAGGAGAACTTTCCTCAGGTAGGTCGGTGTCCTCTTCTTCCTGCGTGCATTCTCGTACTTTGTAATCTGGTGGTATGAAGTGCTGGTTCATCTTTATCATGGTGAGCCGCTCCACATTTGCGGGCAAGAGGCGGGACCTTTTGGAAGTCACAATGCCACCAGCAGAACTAAAAACACGTTGTGAAGACACGCTTGCGAGTGGGCAAGACAAGTAATTGATAGCCAGGTTGGTGAGCTCTCGCCATATGTTTCTTTTCCCATGCCAATACGCCAATGGGTCCTCAGTAATATTGACCGCTGTTGAGTCATCCAGGTAGGCCTGCACCATTGAAACAATGTTCTCCCGCATTCCTGTACTTTGCACTTCTGTGTCCTTTCTGGGACAAGGAAACCCTAGCTGACTTAGCCAATCCTCTTCAGACATATCGCCTGTGCCTGGTGCAGATGATACGGTTGCAGGTGTGGTTAACGGCTCAGAGGAAAAGACACTCACTTCTGCCACAGGCACAGAAGTGCTTTTTTGGGACGCCTGTTGGCCTGCTGATTCACTAGTACTGTCTTCTCCAAGAGTTTCCTTCCGCTCTCTTTCAAAACGGATTGGTGTCATTACAACGCATACATTTACAACGACATACCATTACAACGGAACTTTTACAACGCAAAAACTTTTAGAACGCATGTATTTACAACGCATGTTTTTACAACGCAGGTACCTTTACAACGCATACCATTACAACGTAATTGGTAAATATATATTAATTTTATAATCGTAAATTAATTAAAAAAATATATAATTTAATGTAATTTAATTTAATTTAATTTCATTTAATTAATTTAATTTAAAATTAATTTTAATTTATTTTTACCCTGTACCCCTGTACCCCAAAAACCCAAAACTGACCCTCAACCCCAAAAATACCCCTTTGCACAAAAAACCCCAAACTGACCCTGAACCCCATAAATACCCCTTTACCCAAAAACCAAAAACTGACCCTGAACCCCAAAAATACCCCTTTACCCAAAAACCCAAAACTGACCCTGAACCCCAAAAATACCCCTGTACCCAAAAACTAAAAACTGACCCTGAACCCCAAAAATACCCCTTTACCCAAAAACTAAAAACTGACCCTGAACCCCAAAAATACCCCTTTACCCAAAAACTAATAACTGACCCTGAACCCTAAAAATACCCCTTTAATAAGTATTGGTAAATATATATTAATTTTATAATCGTAAATTAATTAAAAACATACCCCTTTACCCAAAAACTAAAAACTGACCCTGAACCCTAAAAATACCCCTTTACCCAAAAACTAAAAACTGACCCTGAACCCTAAAAATACCCCTTTACCCAAAAACTAAAAACTGACCCTGAACCCTAAAAATACCCCTTTACCCCAAACATATAACATTTAAAATATAAATATATACTTACCAATACTTACGTTGTAATGGTATGCGTTGTAAAGGTACCTGCGTTGTAAAAACATGCGCTGTAAATACATGCGTTGTAAAAGTTTTTGCGTTGTAAAAGTTCCGTTGTAATGGTATGTCGTTGTAAAAGTTGCGTTGTAAGTGATGTTTCCCGCTCTAGCTGATGGCGGTGTCGGCTTCTTGATCAGAGCAAACAGGCCACAGGCCTTAGCTAATGCAAGCCATGCAGGAAATGATGCAAGCTTCTCACTCGGACCAGCAAGGTCAGATGGGCCACTCCTTTTTACAGGAGTGAGGGCCAGTTTGGAGCAACCAGACCAGCGGTGTTGATTTCGGATTTCGTTGCCAAGATGGCCACTAGTCAACGGGCCAGTAACCGGGATGACGTGTCAAGTGGCAAAATGCAAAAGGGCCCTACGCAGATCGTGGAGATGCTGGAGGGCTGATCTTCGGTGCAAATGCTGCTCAGTGATGGGGCTTCTCAAACCCCAAAGCACAGCATTGAGGGTGACTCAGGTGCTGCGCAGTCAGCTTCTTGTGAATCTTCCAAGATGGCCGGTCCCACGTCTCTCGGTGCCCCCACGGGTCTCTTCTTTTCAGGGACTGTGGATCGGGCTCAGAGATGTTTGGGAATCTGGGTCTTGTTGGGCTCTGGGCTCAGGCTTTGGTGGGAGGCGGCGGCAAAGCAGACATCAAGTTGCTGGATGGTGCCTGTATTCACAGGGTGGTCACTCCTTGGCCACAAGGGAGATCAGTCTTCTGTGCAGCAAAATGTCGAAGTCCAGTTTTCTTCTTAGTTTCAAGTTGAGTTCAGGATGATCTGAAGTCTTGGGACACAGCTCCTACTCTTATTCCAAATCTAGGGGCCGTATCACCTGCTAGGTCCCTCCTCTGGGTGGGACCAGGAAGGGGGGTGGTTACACCCCCTTTCCTTTGTCCAGCTCCACGCCAGGACTGGGGCTGGAAAGCCCCAGCACCGGTTTGGACTGGCTTATGCACTGGGACACCTTGGGTGCCCCAGGCATGTCTCATTCTATTCAGCCCTGTCGTACCCAATACACAAAATCCTGTCTGGGGTGGTGCTTGCACCTCCAGAGGCAAGTAACCCTTTGTCCAAGCCTCCCTCGCTGGAAGGACTCCCAGCAGCAGGAGGTCAGACTTGTGTCTGTGGTGGCAGCATCCATTTTGTGATGCTGAGGCTCGAGTTAACTTTAACCGGGGTTCAGGTAAGGTACATGTCGTGTCCCTCTAGAAGGGTGGAATGCTACCCCCGTCGCCAGAATTGGCGAGGGGGTAGTATCGCAATTCATATGACACCTTACTCGACATGTTTTGATAAAGCCAAACCAAAGTTAGCAAGTAACCGCGAGGATTATAATGCACTGAAGAGTATATGGTATGGCAATATCCCGGAACAGCTAAGGGAGTTGTTCCCGACAGCTGCAGACAGGCTCGGCTTGTGCCAGAGCACCATCTCACATGAAACCAAGCACTCTGCCTCCAGGATTGTCGAGGCCTTCCATAGGAGTGGCTCATAGGTTAACATGTGTCCAGATAGGTTAGATATAGGTATACTATATCTAAGTAAGAGGTGATTACACCAACTTACCCCAGCTGATTGATCAGCCAGTTGTTTCAAATATGGAGGCCAGGCCAGGGGTGGCATAATACATGCTGCAGCCCCTGGTAGGCCTTGGATACACCTATGCCCTGGGTACCTGGGATACACTGTTTTAGGGGCCTATAAGGTGAACCAGATCCAATTCGTAATGCACCTAGAGTGCATTGGCATTAATTTAGATAGAGAACAGCAGGCTGTGGGTCTGATTAGCAGGCCCACAGCCACATTAAGCCATAAACTAGTGAAGCAAAAAGCAAAAATTTGGGGTGATCATAGGATAGCAGACCCTACTCTCCTACATGGTGGCAGAGTGGGCTAAAGAACGGTGATGGATTAAACCCAGATCTTTTGACTGGGTGTGAGTGTTTGATTGGTTCAGATGCTCCGTCCATTACCACCCCCTTTTGTACTGTAATAGAGCGATTGGCGGCTAAATTTGGAGCTGTTTCAGGTTACAAACTTAATTTATTTATTTATTTATTTATTTATTGGCATTTTTAAAGCGCGGCGAATACCCATAGGCGTCTCGGCGCTGGCTTAAGGGAGTGGATCAGCATTTGGTAAGGCCTACAGGAAAAAAGAGCTATTGGTCAAATAACCAAGTCTTAAGTTGTTTGCGGAATATGAATAATGAGGGGCTGGTCCTGATATGTAGAGGAAGGATGTTCCAAAGTCTGGGAGCGGCGACCAGAAAGCGCCTGTCGCCCCATGTGACTGTTCTAGTACGAGGGACTACTAGGTGATTATGATGAGAAGAGCGGAGAGAACGAGTGGGGATGTAATGAAGAAGATTGTGTTTCAGGAAATGGGGACCTTGACTATTGAGTGCTTTATAGACAATACACAATGATTTAAATTTGATACGACTACGTATCGGGAGCCAGTGAAGTTCCCTGATGGTGCTTGAGACAGATGCAAATTTTGGAAGTCCCGCCAACATACGGGCGGCTGCATTTTGAATTGATTGCATCTTGTTTGTCACCCTGGATTGTGCATTTAAAAAGAGGGCATTACAATAGTCCAGGGCGGACAAGACCAATGAGCTGACCAGAGTTCTCCCAGCAGTATCCGGTAGGTAGGGTAGTATTTTTCTGATCATTCTGAGTTTCGTGTGAGCAGTTGCAGCAGTCTTGTTAGCGTGTGCCATAAAGTTTAGACCTACATCAAAAGTGACGCCCAGATTTCTAACTTTGAGAGCTGGGGAGGGCGGAGTACCAAACGATGTTGGCCACCAGACTGATGACCAGCCCGGGGAGAGGTGACCGAAAATGACCACTTCAGTTTTTTCTGAATTAAGTTTAAGACAATTTGTAGCCATCCAGTCACCTATAGCCACCATTCCTCTGGTGAATAGATTGGCCACTTCTTCACCATCCCCTTTAATGGCCAATACCAATTGGGTGTCGTCAGCGTAGGAGGTCAGGCTCATCCCAAATGCTTTGATGACACTGGCAAGGTCCGACACATAGATATTAAATAGTGTCGGACTTAGGGATGAGCCTTGAGGGACCCCACAAGGCAAGGACACCTTAGAGGATTGGAATGGTCCTAGGGATACCGCCTGGGTTCTGTTGGCCAGAAACGATACAAGTAGGTCCAGCGCTGTTTCCTGGACCCCTAGTCGTTCGACACGGTCGGCCAAGATCTTGTGGTCGACCGTGTCGAAGGCAGCAGAGAGATCCAGCAGGACCAGGACTGCTGTCCCCCCCTGATCTCGTATGGCTCTGATGTCATCGGCCGCTTTTAGGAGTGCAGTCTCCGTGCCATGGCATTTGCGGAATCCAAACTGAGTGTTGTTGAGCAGCTGATGTTGCTCGACGAACTCCGACAGTTGCTGGTTCATAGCTTTTTCTATGACTTTGGCCAGGAACGGGAGACTCGCTATCGGTCGATAGTTTTTTAGTTCATCTTTGTTAAGATTACATTTTTTTAGTAGGGGTTTGACCAACGTGTGTTTCAGTGAGACCGGGAAAATGCCGGAACTGAACAAGGCGTTACAGACCCGAGTTATAACCGGAATCAACGTGTCCATGACTGGGGCAAGCACTTTAAGCGGGCAAGGGTCCAGTGCTGACCCTGTTTTGATCCTTGAAATAATGCTCTTTGTCTGATCCATAGTAAGGTCAGCGAAGCGTGTCAATGAGTTGTCCCGCGGTGTAGAAGGAAGAAAACGAGGCGCGGTATTGATATTTAAGGAAAAAGCCTGGTAGATATCGTTGACTTTCTTAAAGAAAAAATCGGATAAGGTGTCGCAGAGATGTTGTGAAGGGGGGGGTGTAAGATCCTGCGTGCCGCCAGACAGGTGCTTAGTTATGTCAAATAGCTCTTTACAAGAGTTTTTTGCCTTGTCGATTTGTTCAGAATAGTAGGCTCTTTTCGCCTCTGCAATCATCTGTTTGTATCGAGCAAGTGACTCTTTATATAAGTTTTTACTCTCGGGGTCGTACTGCTTTCGCCAGTGTCTTTCTCTTTGTTTGTTGACTTTTTTCTGCTTTTTAAGTTCGTCAGAGAACCAAGGTGCACTGGGGGAAGCTCGATTCTGGGAAATAGATTTTAAAGGCACTAACTCTTGTGTGGCCTGACTGAGCCAGTTATGGAACTGATTTGCAGCGACCGTGGGATCATCTGATAACAGAGGCGATGTTCTTGCTAAGAGAGTATTCAGTGTCCCCACATTCACGTCTTTCCATGCTCTCACCTGTTTGGGGGCATGGTTAACCACTCTCGTCTTGGGGGTATCGGGGGTGGCTAACTTGCCAAAGATAACATGATGATCGGTCCATGGCATAGGAAGGAGAGCTGTGATGTATAGTGTCTCGATATTGGTGAATATGCCATCGAGGGTGTGACCGGCCTCATGGGTGGGGGCAGATATTCGTTGATGCAACCCTAACGTTTCCATGTCCGATGTAAGACAGGCTGTATCAACGTCATTGCCTAATTCGAGGTGGAAATTGAAATCCCCTAACACCATGAAGTGATCTTCAAGTGCTATAGATTCCAGTATCGACCCTAGGCTGAGTAGAAAGGGGGCACGTGCTCCTGGTGGGCGGTATATCAATACGCCTTTGAGGTTGAAGTGGGGAGTAAGCTTAATACTGAACATTATGGCTTCACAGGAGGTAGATGGTATCGGTATGGTCCTGATAGGGAAATTGTCTCTGACAATAATGGCAACCCCACCTCCCCTCTGACCTATTCTGTCCTGCCTATGTATCGTGAACCCGGTGGGGACTGCTATGACTAGGTCCGGGTCTGAAGCGCCATCCGTCCATGTTTCCGTTATAAACAGCAAGTCCAAGTGAAAATCTGTTATAAGATCTGCGATTTCTTGCCTGTGTCTACACAGAGAACGTGCATTGATGAGTGCTAAAAGAAAGGTGGCGATGGGAGGGGACGGATTGGTTAGAGACTTGATCTTAGTGTTAGCAATCGGCATACTGAAAGTGCAGTGTGAACAATATAGGTGGTGAGGCGCATTAGAATGAGTACCTGGATCATATCTGAGACAACACTCACTACCTGATGACCGAAGTGAAGTAAGAGATAGTGGCGTATAGACCAGTCTTGATGCAGAGGCAGGGGGGGTGGCACTCGGCACGGGCCTAGCGCGGACGGGCGCAGACGGGCTGGACTTTGGCGCGACTTCGGCGCGTTTCCGGCGCGCCCGCTGCGCCAGCCCGCTGCGCCGTCTGGTAATGACACACATTTATAGGCAGTGGAGGAGGGTAGGAGGCAGCCAGCGACTAGAGCGCTGACCTGCCTACCTCCAAGATGGCGGCCGTCTATCGCCCCAGCACCTAAATCGGCTGGCGAGCGAGGACGGCGTTTTCAGGGCAAAGGTAAGCGCTACAAGCGCTGTGAACAAATGTCAGGTATTCCTGTACAACAAAAAGAATTAAAATGAGCAAGGTACAGCTAGTTTAAAAAATACAACAGTAACAGTGCAGGTGATGCAGCTTCAGTGCAAATGCGCAAATAGGGATTAAAATTATTAGCAGGTCAAAGGAGAGCCCCCCAGCATGACCAGCACCCTTAGGTTACAGTGGTCTGACTGCCCGGCGTTTTTATCGTGTCCGGGAGGGCAGGAGGCAGCCAGCGACTAGAGCGCTGACCTGCCTACCTCCAAGATGGCGGCCGTCTATCGCCCCAGCACCTAAATCGGCTGGCGAGCGAGGACGGCGTTTTCAGGGCAAAGGTAAGCGCTACAAGCGCTGTGAACAAATGTCAGGTATTCCTGTACAACAAAAAGAATTAAAATGAGCAAGGTACAGCTAGTTTAAAAAATACAACAGTAACAGTGCAGATGATGCAGCTTCAGTGCAAATGCGCAAATAGGGATTAAAATTATTAGCAGGTCAAAGGAGAGCCCCCCAGCATGACCAGCACCCTTAGGTTACAGTGGTCTGACTGCCCGGCGTTTTTATCGTGTCCGGGAGGGCAGGAGGCAGCCAGCGACTAGAGCGCTGACCTGCCTACCTCCAAGATGGCGGCCGTCTATCGCCCCAGCACCTAAATCGGCTGGCGAGCGAGGACGGCGTTTTCAGGGCAAAGGTAAGCGCTACAAGCGCTGTGAACAAATGTCAGGTATTCCTGTACAACAAAAAGAATTAAAATGAGCAAGGTACAGCTAGTTTAAAAAATACAACAGTAACAGTGCAGATGATGCAGCTTCAGTGCAAATGCGCAAATAGGGATTACAATTATTAGCAGGTCAAAGGAGAGCCCCCCAGCATGACCAGCACCCTTAGGTGTCTTCTACCAAGACACAAATTTTGTGTGTTAATATAGCTACATTTGATGATCAATGGGTGAGGAATGAAGCGATATACCTGGGGATCATGTTGCGGACCTGTTTAAATGCTCTAGTGGAGGTTAACTGGCGGCATTTATTAAGGGATGTGCTTAAACAACTGGATCGCTGTGAATGTCTACATCTGTCTATGGTAGGACAATGTAACGTCCTCAAGATGCTGACCCTGCCTAAAATTTTGCATTTGTTTAGATCTTTGACATTGGGGATAATTCAGGCCAATTTGGCATTGTTACAATCTTTGTGTGCTAGATTTTTGTGGGCACAGGGAAAATCCCAGAGAGCCATGCAATATATTACTCTGACACGGGAACAAGGTGGGTGGGCTGTCCCGGATTTCACCCTTTATTATTATGTGTGTATTTTACAGCATATGAATATCTTATTAATCGGGGCAGAACCAACTAGTGTGGCCGGTGCCCCCTCCATATACCAAATGTTGCTTTGCAGTGATGCCAAAAATCAACTGTTTATTAATTTGGATATGAGTTACTACAAGAGAACGCAGTCTAAGGTCTTTATCACGGCTTATAAAGTATGAAAGGCAGTGAAAAGAATTACATATTTGAAAAGATATCTTGGTATACCCCGCTAATCGCTACAACTCTTCTCCCTTCGATATTTTGGGATCGAATTGTAGATAATTGGCGGACCAAAGGGGTTCAATATATAGGAGATTTGTATATTAATGGGGATCTGATGTCTTTCAAAATGTTAATCGATAAATTCCATCTCCGTCACTCTGATTTTTAAAAATATTTGCGAGTCCGTGATTATCTGCTCAAACATCGATGGAAAATTTTATTGAATCCTGTTATTGATGCCATGGGGAAGAAGGCACGTATTGGTCTCCTCTATAATTTATTGTTAGACACCAACGGTAATGATTTAGAGATTCAAAACTTAAACTGGGATAGGCCGCTGTGGTGCCTCAGCACTCGAGTCGAAACTTCTATTGAACTGGCGGGGACGGGGGAGACTGTTTATGGCTGCCAATCTTCGCACACAGCATTACAAGACCATTTTCAACTTGTATTATACTCCAGCTAAACTGTCTAAATGGGGGGGGGTCTAACGATGGAAAATGTTTCCGCTGTGGGTTAAATGATGCGGATATTGTACATATTTTTTATGCTTTTAGGCACTTAAATATTTTGTTTGGCCATATTGAGAATTTCCTGGCAGAAATTGTGGGTGGGTCTGTGAGACTATCTGGCACTCACGTACTGCTGGGGATAGATGAGGTAATGGATAGGGATCATGTGATGTATAAATATAGATATTTGATTTTTTTAGCAGCAGCTGTTGCAAGGTTATGTATCGCCTCAATGTGGCTTCAGACGGATGTCCCATCTTTTGAATTATGGAGGGCTAGATTCTTAGCAATCTTTAATATAGAGAATATTTTATATGCTTTGAAAGGTAGACGGAAAAAGAAATTAAGCTCCGAAATATGGGGTCCAGTGGTTATCTATATGGATGAATACGTTTTTCTTTTTTTCTTTTTGTTCTGGCCTGTTTTTTTTCTTTTTTTTTATCATGTACAAATTTTCTTCTTCTTTTTCTTTCTCCTACCTTCTCTCTTTCTTTATGTAATCGGTGTACCATGAAGGAAATTAATTATATGGAATATGTGTCTCGATGTCTTGTAATGTTATATTGGTGCGATCATGGATTAATAATAAAGAAAAAAAAAAAAGAACCAGAAAAAGGCTGGACTCATTAATTCACTAGAAAGTATCTGGTTTATATTATCAATATAGAAGCAATTTCATAACATATTCTCATGGGATCATATAGCGATGAACACCAACAACTGTGTGTAATCTAAATGACAATGAAACAGTATTTTCAATTCCAGCTGTCTGAGGTCGAGGGATTCATTTGCCAAAACATCATCAAGTCGCACACTCTCCAGAGTGAAGTAGTGTGGCTCACCGGTTAGAGGCGGCAGACCCGAGAGCAGAGGACGGCCCGGGACCAGGGTTCGTTTCCCGGCGCGGCAGGTTTCTGGACCAGGGTCAGCGGACTCGATAATTCTCTCGCCTTGGTGCCCACTCTGATCAGCGATCACACTCGGCAACTCTGGGCATTAGCTTGCCTCATCTTCACTAACGGCCCCACCAGACCGCCGGGGATGCCTGGTCTCACCCTGGAGATACCCATTAAGGGACCATCTCTCAGGGAAGCCAGGAAGGGTTTCGCAGCGGTCGAAGCACCTTGGGACCCTACGGGTAAGTAGTGCGCTATATAAATGCCTATACATTTACATTTACATTTACAGTTATCATGCAAATTAAGAACATTCTATGTTCAGATAAGTTGGGAGGGACTGATCCGTAGCTATCCTGGACATTTCATAGTGTTGCTTGAACATGAAATAACATGAAAAAACAAGAGACATTTTGCAACACAGGAACAGTTAATTTAAATAAAAGGTGTGGCTGTGAGAACAGTTACAGCATAGGGGCTGAGGACTGTCTCAATTCACAATCAGTTCTTAAAGTGAATTTTATACAGTTCACGATGCAGCCAGTCAATACTGTTCCAGGTATCTGGTCTGGGGGGGCACGTGATCCTGTGTCTTCATTGGCTGAGTGTTTCTAACTTTATAAAGATATCTCACTTTATGGAGTTTGAAGAACACATGCCCTACTCCAGCGATGTGTGCTTTATGGGGGCCAATCTCCCTGTGGTGTCGCTGTGCCCATCTGTGGGATTTCCTGTTCATGTGTTTCTCTTTTGGCTTCGTGCTACACCACCTCTGATCTGTCAATCAGTGACCTCAAGCCTGGGTCTCCAGGTCTGCCTAACTACATATTTCTAAGTTGGGTTTGTCATGGAGTTCACAACGGGTGAATTCATTAATCAGGACGCAATTTCGTTTTTATATGAAAATCTATCATTATTCACATTGACATCAACTTTTTTAATATTAACACTAGTAACATAAATTAATGTATATTACTCCTGGCCTTTCCTACAACTATAACACACCGTGGCCACGCATCTGCTTCTAGTTCAAATTGGTTGCATAATAGTTTGCTTATCTATTGGTTGTCATTTGAGACAGATCCAATTCAGACTATTTGTATCAATATTCAGTATTGTACCAGTCCAGAGCAACAAACCAGCCATCTCCAACTGAACAAGCCTGAAAAAAGTGAAGAGATCTGCCACTTTCTCCAGCCAGGGAGGGCTATAATTTACTACAGTAGGCCTGAACTAGCTACATACTACGACAATTTCTCAGAATTTCACAGTGACAATCATATTTAGGATGGCTAAAAGAAAATCCACTCCATAACAGCTCTTGTCTGTCTCCCCCTCCAACCTGTGCCTGTCAGGAACACTAAAAATCCTATGATGGAAACCCTTGTGTGGTAGTCAGCTTAGTGGAGTGTGACTATAACGAATAGCAAAGAAGGACCTTTAACGTTGGTCACATGGGACATCTTACCAAAATTCATAAACTGCGTGCCTATCTCTCCCTCATCAAACTGCTCAGTGATATGTACCTCAGTGGTCATCTAACACATCATGTAACCACTTCCCCCATACGATCATAAGAAAGACAACATTCTTCCATGCACACACATTACAATGTGTGGAATGCTATCCAGCTAGGCCAACACTTCTGCGCTCCAAAGAGAGGTTATAAAAGCTATATAAATGTCACAATTTAATTTAATATTATTCAGTTCTGTGGATCCAGGATGTATAGTTCAAGTTTATTAAACATTGTGCATTTTGGTTCATAATATGACATGTTTCCTTGACAGTAGAGACAGCTGATGTGCATGTGGGCATAATATAAAGACAATAACAGTTCAGACCTAGATTAATTTAGATCTTACCCGCAACTGGCAGCAAGTGGTGGGGCAGGTTCGCTACAAAGTTGGACAAACGTGCTGAGCATGGCACTTTGCATAGGTTCAAGAGAGTACTTTATTGAACCCACATGCTCAGATGCAGACATGAGCCAGCATACAGAAATCAGCCTACCCCAACCGCCCCATCACAGTTCAAATAGATACAAATAGGTATAATTCAATATTCTACACTCCACACTGGAAGATAATGGCGGCACTCATGAACCATAGAACACAAAATCTACATGAAATATTAGGACCTCTTTTAATGCATATTTTCTTCTAAATTCTAATTTCATAGTGTTCCTGAAATCCACAATTGTAAATTTAAAAAAAACCTTTTAAGAAGTGGAAGAGGGAAAAAAGAATTTGCAGAGGTATTAAAATATGTTTGTTGGATTCTGAGAAAGCTGGACAGAAAGCATCAACATCAGGCTATGATAGAAGACCATATAAAAGGGTTTGTAGTGTCCTGTAACTCAGTGTTCTGGGGGATCAGTGGCATAGGAGACCTACAGTGGTTGATAATTGCAACCTGACCTCTTGTCCTACGGGTAAGCCGGTGCCCACTTTTTCTTTTTTTAGTCACTCACAATGAGTTGTTCAAAATGAGATTGGACTATAAAATAGCTATGTAGAAAAAAATCTGTTTAGGACAAAAAGTGTAGGGTTTGGCTTCATATAAGTGCATCAGCTTGACTACATCCGCTTCTGAGCGTTTTCTCATTCCTCCTGTACAGCCTCTGACAAATTCATCACACATATTAGTAGCCCAGCCCAACTTGGGCTCCTACATGAGGCCTGTCCTAGTACTACTGCCTGTGGTCAGTGGCAACACAATTAGTAAGACTCTGACCGCCTTAAAACCAGCTCCTACCAATCTCTTCCCATGCACAGTGTCCCACTGGAAAAATGAGAGATGAGTCTGGATTTGTACAGCCGGCCTCAACAACATATTTGTGGCACATATTTATGCTGTTGCATTCTTCTAGTCTGAGGCCTGCATCCAGACTTTCTTCAAACTGGTACCATGCACCCAATACAGTGACAAGATCTTCAACATACTGGGGCTCTCGCCTTCTTATTCGGGTACCTCAGTGGAAGCGCTCCCTCATTGGGCACCACTTTCTCCCTGACTGATACCATTTTTCCACTTTACTTCTGCAGCCGGAAGCAAGTCTCACAGAAATGCACCCCTAACTTAAATCTACTACTATTCAGAAATCACTAGATATGACATCTCAAAATAACCCACTGGTCAGTATTTTTGGCTAGGGCCTTGTTGGGAAAATTTGTATTCAGTGCCTCTATTCATTTAACAGGTCCTATTCAGGGCATACTCTATTCAGAAATATGAACCCTCACATGCCTAGTATCTCGATTCATGTTTGTGTTATTTTACAATTGTTTTCTATTCACAAAGGGATTTATTAATTGTATCTTTACAAGTACGGAGTCTCGGTGCATAAAATGACCTATGTCCTAGCTCATCCCAGAGTACAAAGGTTAAAGTGTGAAATAGTACAGGTGGAATCTTAGAGCCTGATTACAACTTTGGCTGTGCTGTGCTGGCTCCGTACCATGAAATCTACACAAAGTCTGGCCGCCTGATTACAAGTTAAACTCATGCAGGCAAATGGTCCTTTTGCTTTTCCCATGGTGGTGCCCTGAAAGAGGGCACTGCATTGGGAACGGCAAAAATGTTCCAGCATGACTTCTTAGTTCATATCTTGTTGGAAGTGGGGGTGCAGGCAGACATGGGTGCACATGTGGTGCCCCCCGAGTACACTCCTATGGCCTTTCATGGTGGGCTCACTGCCATGAAAAGGATAGCGGTTTTAGGAACTCAAAAGTTGGGAATGCGCCAGTCCTGTTCAGCATATTACATTGCCCTCCACCGCGTCACCTCCAGGATATGATGGTTTGTAACCGTTTTACAAAGGGATATTGACCTGAATAAGGAGGTCACTTCATAGGAACAGTCTTAGGTGCTCTTTTATTTAAGGCTCGGTCAATCAGAACAGAAATAACATCCGAGTTCCAAAAAGGGGGGGGGAAGAGTTCTGTAAAAAGCACAAGTCCTTCCTGAAGTCTTCTTATACTCAGCAGCTTCCCCGGGGGCTCCCGATTCTTCTCCAAAGACGTAGGTCTCAAAAACAAAAGAAAAATACCCCAGGGTTACTGGTTGGTTTCTGTGTTATACACAAGGATGAGGAGGGCAGGGGAGTGAGAGGATCACCAGGGACTATCACCCGTCCTGTAGAACCGTCACAAAGCCAACACACAGGGAGTGCTCGGGGGTATTTAAAACGGGGTACGCAAACAGTCCCGTGACCACCCTCAACCACTCCTACCTCGTCCCACCCCGTGAGAAGAGAAATCCTCTTAAGCGGCCCGTACCTTGCCCAGCCACACTTCTCCAAAAGTGCGGCGCGGCGACTCGTGGTAACTGTGGCCTCCTGGCTTGCCTGTTTCGCTGTTCGGGTCCTCTTCCGAATCTGCTTCCTCCTCCGTCTTCTGGCTTTTCACATCAGCAACGACGTCCGTTTTCCTCTTCTCTGGTTCCTGTCCTTCTTCGGCTTTTGGCGCTCTCGCATTCGGGTCGAACTTCCTTATCCACCCCTTCCACTGCTGATTGGTTCCCGGTGGATGACGTCGGGCTTGTGGGCATGGTTTCAGGGGAAATCCAAGAGGCGTTAAAGGGGCCGTAGGAGTCCTGCGGACGGGGTGGAAATGAACAGGTGTTAAAGTCCACACCCCGTCCGTCAGCGTCACCGATCCCCTGACACATCCCACCCCCGGGATTTTCCTGATCGAAGGAAATCGGGAAGCAGGAAAGACAGTAAGCATGGGCGGAAAATCCTTTCCGCTCGCGGATTTTGCAGATTTTCGGTAAATTCGCAATCCGCGAACTCTCGCAAATTTACCGAAAATCTGCAAATTCGCAAGCAGCGGATTTTTTTTTCTTGGTGATACAATTTTGCGGCGTGTAGCGTTTACTTACCGTCATTCAGCGGTTGCCGAGTTGTTTTTCTCGATATTTTGCGAGTGCTGCGCCATTTTGGATCTTGCTGCGGGATCCCGCGGGAGTTTGGCGACGCATCGCGAGAGTTCGCAATTGCGAACATGTAGGTGCGGCGGGCAGCAACAATCTCGCACTCGCGAAATAAAAAAATTTGCAATTCTGCACAAGAAATCCACTAGCAAGCAGCATAGACCTTCTGAAAATGATGATTTTTATCAGAATAACTCCTCAGGTTGACATTTGCCTGCACTTTTTTGGATTTGAGGCCTTTTGACTTTCTTTGGATCACTTTTGGATTAGAAATCAACTTTCACAAGTAAGTTTGTTTGGGGCATTACAGTTGCTGTTCTGCAGAAAAACAAGTTTTGCAAAACTGAAAGCACTCAGCAGTTGCAAAAGTTCAATCATCATTAGTAACCATTCCCTGTAGTACTTCCTGAGGGGCCCCTCCAGAGTTCGGTTGCCTATGTTTGTTTGGGGCATTACAGTTGCTGTTCTGCAGAAAAATGAGTTTTGTAAAACTGAAAGCACTCAGCAGGTGCAAAAGTTCAAACTCATCATTAATAATAGTAACTATTCCCTGTAGTGCTTCCTGACTGGGGCCCCTCCAGAGTTCCGTTGCTAGTTGCAACAATTGTATGACCCTGCTCTGACCCTCACAGCAGGCTCATAGAATAGCTACAAGTAGGCCACAAAGGTCCTGGAAAAAAAAATTGCACTGCAACAGAAAGCAAATTACAGATAAGGAAGCAGGTGCCAGACTGGAATTTTAAACAGTGACACATTAATGAATCAACCCCAAATTAATTCATATCAGTTGAAGCAGGGCAGGTGTGCTTGCTTTTCCCCCCCATAATCTACAGTGATGATGAACCAGAGGGTGGCATGGGTGAAACAGAGGGTGGCAGTGGTGAAACAGAGGGTGCTGGGAACCTGTGATGATGAACCAGACGTAGAAACAACATAGTCGCGACCGTTGCGAGCCGACAAGTAAGTTCGCAATTGCGAACTGGTACAAAACCCTCGCGAACTGGCAGAAACCCTGGCGAACACAAAAAAAATTCGCAAATTCGCGAGTATTCGTGGATTTTGCGGATTGCGAGTTCGCAAATACGCAAATTTGCGAATGCCAGATTCTCAAAATTCGCCCATGCTTAGAAGAAAGTCTATATTCCCCTGGTCCGAACCCTTCCGATGTTGGACATCGATCTGATACGGTTGCAAGGCCAAAAACCAGCGATGGATGCAATCATTATGACCCCGGTTACGTTGGAGCCATGTCAGGGGATCGTGATCGGTAAACAAAATAAAGGACCTTCCATGCAAGTAGTAACGGAGTTTCTCCACCCCCCACCTGACAGCAAGGCATTCCTTCTAAGATGGTTGAATAAGCCTGTTCTCGGGGGAAAAGCTTCCTGCTGATGTATAGGATTGGCCTTTCGCCCCCTTTTTCATTCTGTTGGGAAAGGACCGCCCCTATTCCCACCCCTGAGCCGTCTGTTTGCAGTATGAAAGGTTTCTGGAAATCAGGGTAGATGAGTACAGGGGAGGAGGTGAAAGCGGATTATAAGGCCTGAAAGGTGGAGGTTTCTTTTTCAGAGGGTACAGGTAGTTTGGGAGAGCTGTGTGATTTACGAAGTAGATCAGTGAGAGGTCCGGCCAAGTCTGCAAACCGGGCTATAAATCAGCGGTAATAACCCACCAGACCCAAGCAAGCCCGAAGGTCCTTTTAAGCAGTAGGGTTGGGTACAGCTTGAATATCCTCCACTTTCTCGGTTTGAGGTACGATAAGATTCTCTCCCAAAAGATAGCCGAGATATCTAACTTTTCGAAAGGCAACTCAGGATTGTTTTGCATTGATGTGTAGATTGGCAGACTGCAGACTGGAGAATATTTTTCTCAAATGAACAAGGTGGTCCTCCCAGGTTTTCCTAAAATCGACAATGTTGTCTAGATACGCTGAAGTGTATTTGAAATGAGGGGACAATAGAGTGTCCATGACCCATTGGAAGGTTGCGGGGGCCCCATGCAACCCAAAGGGGAGGACTGCAAAGTGAAAGTGGCCCGAGGGGGTAGAGAATGCTGTCTTTTCTCTATCAGCGGGGGCTAGAGGTATCTGCCAGTATCCCTTGGTGAGGTCGATTGTTGTGATATACCGGGCCTCACCAATGCGTTCTAACAGCTCGTCTACCCTAAGCAAAGGATAGGCATCCTGTTTAGAAACACGATTGACAGCTCGGAAGTCTATGCAAAACCGGATGCTACCATCCAGTTTTGTACCTATGCCTCCGGGATGTATTACTAAATCACTCAGTAAGACAATAGATAAAGCTAAATGAATTAGTTTTACCAAGACAATTTATTTTTTCAGTATCTTTAGAATCAGTTTTTTAGATGATTATTTTTTAGGCAAGAGAATCAACATTATCAACTCAACCTATAGCGACTGAATTTTCACAAAAGACTAATGTACAAATAACATACAAAAAACATTGAATTAATCATCAATAGACCTTAACAAAAAGGACTAATGTACATGTGGCATACAAAGAACATTAAATCAACATATATCATTTCATTCCAATTATCAAAAAACAGTTAATCATGGACAGAAAGAATTTGCCAATATTAAATATACATTCATTCAGTTTCCACAATGTGGTGCACTATTTCTTTTTCGAACCACATGAGTCTAAGTTTAAACATTCCTTTTAAACTTGAACATTCATAATAAATGTATTAACAAGAATTTTATGCAAACTAGTGCCGTAGCCGACGCGTTTCGAGTCCTGTTAAGAAAGTCACAGCGCTCTCATCAGGGCAGCATTAAATGGATTCCACGGGGAACTGATTGAGGGCTTGAGTGCGACCTTTTATTAATAGTAGTGTGGCCGCCACTGTGTGTCTCACACTTAAGTGAAAGCCTCAAGGGTGGTCTCTTGTCAAGGCATTGTTTATTGTTCCAAGGTGACAAGTCTTCTCTATTCAGAAGCCAAACAGTCCACCGCAACCTTGCGTGAGGTACTGTGCTTAAAGTTGGTTATTTTGTAATAACTCTGAAGGCTGAACAGCCCACCGCAATCGAGCGTGTGGCGCTGTGAGTAGGAATTATGTCTTCTTTGGTTCAAAAAGAATCTTTCTGTGAATGAGAGAAAACAGAAAGGTAGGGTACCGTCGGGATAGTGGATCCTGACCATCACGGGCGGTTTGCCACGCATTTGTAAGACTAGCATTATTTAATTGGGCGGTTCTGAAATGTGTGTCTCTCGCCCAGGGTTCAGAGGAGAGAAGGGAATTATGTGGTTTTCTCAGGTGTTGGAGTGCGTCTAGCATGAGGGAGTTAAAAGATGGAATGTCTATCCCTATGATAACAGGGTCAGGGAGATCGGACAAAACCCCAACTACTATTTCAGTTCCCTTCCCTGAAGCACTATAGAGTGTGATCCTAGCTACAGGATATTCCTTGACATCTCCGTGGACACAGCGGATGTGGACAGATCTTCCAGGTATAAGACAGGAAGGTGTAACCAGTTCCTGTCATACCACTGAGTGTTTGCTTCCAGAGTCCAATAAAGCCTTAATGGAAAACCCGTTTAGAGTCACACTTACGTAAAACACCGTCCCTGTTTCTTGAGCATACAGAATAGAGCAGGGAGTATATCTCACATCCATGGGCTCGTCTTCTTTCTCCTTTTTCTTGGGCTATGTGGCCACATTCTCCGCAGTCATAACACTGGGGACCAGAGACACTAGGAACTTCTGGTCATTGGAAGCGAAGACGGGGTGGTTCTGCTGTCCCCTTCTGTGGTTTCTTATCTAACTTCAGGGGTGTTGTACTCTTGGTTGTTTTCTCGGGTTCCCTCACATAGGGTCTACTCTGCGCCCGGGCATAGTAGGTGGCCATCTCTATGGCATGTGCTAATGTCAACCCGGCGTGTTGTTTTAGCCAGCGTTGGGTGCTATAGCGAAGAGCATCTAGGAATTGTTCTAAATAAATTTTATTCATGACTTTGTCCATGTTACGCTCTTGGGGTTTAAGCCACAAATCAGCCGCTTCCTTGAGTTTGAAGAATAAAGTTTTAGGGAGGTCTCTGGGGGTCCCTCTTTCCTGGCGGAATCTCAGTCTATGTGTTTCTTCGTCCACCCCTAGCCGATCCAGAATGTATTGTTTGACCAAGGCGTAGGCGGTTGTCCCATCCCGGTTTACCATTTGATAGGCTGCTTGAGCCTCTCCTGTTAGGAGGGGTGCTAGATAGAATGGCCATCTTTCCCCGGGCCATGCACTGGCTCTAGCAGCCCTTTTGAAATTCAGGAAAAAAGGCAAGGGATCCTCTCCGGGGGTGAATTTCTGAAGGGGGACTGCCGTACCAGGGGGTGGAGCATTGGTCCTTCCTTGTCCCAGTACCGTCATAAGCTGAGTCTGTCCCTCTGCCAACTTGAGGAGGTTATCGACTTGATTCTGCATAGCATGGGTGAAGGCCGTCAGATCAGCTTCTGCCTGTGTAGTGCTTTGTTCGATGGCCCACTCTAATTTGGCCGGCCCCTCCTTCATCTGCGTGATTATGTTCTCCATTCTGTATCGGATGGCGGTTCACTCCTCCGCTCCTATCTGGCTCGCCACTTGTAACCATTTTACAAAGGGATATTGACCTGAATAAGGAGGTGACTACATAGGAACCGTCTTAGGAGCTCTTTTATTTAAGACACGGTCAATCAGAACAGAAATAACATCCGAGTTCCAAAAAAAAGGGGGGGAGAGTTCTGTAACCAGCTTAAGTCCTTCCTGATGTCTTCTTATACTCAGCGGCTTCCCCGGGGACTCCGGATTCTTCTCCAAAGACGTAGGACTCAAAAAGAAAAGAAAAATACCCCAGGGTTACTGGTTGGTTTCTGTTTTATGCACATGGACGAGGAGGGCAAGGGAGTAAGAGGATCACCAGGACTATCACCCGTCCTGTAGAACCATCGCAAAGCCAACACACAGGGAGTGCTCGGGGGAATTTAAAATGGGGTATGGAAACAGTCCCGTGACTACCCTCAACCACCCCTATCCCGTCCCACCCCGTGAGAAGAGAAATCCCCTTAAGCCGCCCCATACCTTGTCCAGCCACACTTCTCCAGGAGTGCGGCGGGGCGACTCGTGGTAACGGTGGCCTCCTGGCTTGCTGGTTTCGCTGCTCGGGTCCTCTCCTGAATCTGCTTCCTCCTCCGTCTTCTGGCTTTTCACATCAGCAACGAGGTTCATTTTCCTCTTCTCTGGTTCCCGTCCTTCTCCGGCTTTTTGTGCTCTCGCATCCGGGTTGAGCTTCCTTATTCGCCCCTTCCACTGCTGATTGGTTCCCGGTGGATGACGTTGGGCTTGTGGACATGGTTTCAGGGGAAATCCAAGAGGCGTTAAAGGGGCCGTGGGAGTCCTGCGGACCGGGCGGAAATGAACAGGCGGTAAAGTTCACACCCCGTCTGTCAGCGTCACCGATCCCCTGACACGGTTCCATGTCTTAGCCGACAGTCGACTGTGGAACAACTCCTGCCTATGGGAATCCCGTGGTCCATGGACCGGCAGACTCATAATCAGCCGGCAAGTTCCTCAAACATGCCAACATATCTCTGCTGTTACACTTGTACTCTGCCCTCCTGTGAGGAAGTGTCAGAAATATTCTTAAATCTTCCTTCCTCACATACGGCCACACAACCCATAACCTACTACACATTGATATGAGTGGTGCATGGGACTGGAATAAAGGGAATGCTGAAGAGGTGATTATGATTGTGATCATCATTATCCTATCAACCAAGGCTCCTTTGTGGGCCATTACATGCTTGTATCTGTTTCTGACCAGCTCCTCCTTACAGCAACAGCCTTCAAAGTGAGCTTGTTGGTTCTTTTGCAACCCACAGTGGTATGTTAACACATTTTATTTTAACATATGTATATACCGCATGGCTGCCCCAATAAGAAGAGAGACAGTGCAGAAGGATTAGGCTGGAAAATGGCCAGTATTTACTGCCTTTCTAAAAAGCCAGTGGTTCTGCATGCTCCCGATGGTTCCAAGGAGAGCGAGCATTCCAGAGGGCAAATGCCAAGGCACGGAAGGCACGGAACAAACAACCTCCCGCACATGCTCTTCTCACTCAAGGAACACAAGCCAGGTGTTGATCAGCATTCGGTGAGAGACTTAAGGAAGTAGTAAATTAGATAGAATAGGAGATGCATGGGAATTAAGGATTCTGTGTGAAATGCACAGTGTTTAAAATGGATTGTCTTCTCCACTGGAAGCCAGTGCAGCTAGCAAATAAAATTGTAGACTGGGCAGGATTTAGGAAGAGCGAATATAGTTTGCACCGTGGCATTTTTCACCCTATGAAGACGTTTGGTCCCTGCTTTATTGGTGCCTAGGTACAGAGAGTACTGGACAATAATCCAGTCTAAGGAGTATGGTGGACTGAATAATAATCTGACGCGTCTGTGAGTCAAAAAAGCTAAGCAGAGGCTAAGTCCTTATAAATTCCGACATAGACTCCTGCCACTGATTTCATCTGTGACTGAAAAGTCAATGCATTATCTACCCAGACACCCAGATTTTGTACGACCTCCTTGGGCAGAGGGGGTGCCCCCAGTGAACGGGCCACCATTGATCGCTCCATATATAGGTGTCTCTTCATAGAAGAAGAATCTCTGATTTCTGAGCATTTCGCTGCAGACAGTTGTCCGCCGTCCTATCCGCGATGGCCACCATATAATTCTGGAGCTTGACCAGGCTCTGGTTAGAGTTGTTGGAGAGGCAGATCACGAGCGAGTGTCATCAGCACAGGAAACAAAAAAGAGCCCCCTATCTTGCACAACAAAGAAGGGTGGCATGGGACCCCAACCCACCTACACACTGACATTGTTGACCAAACGTTATGACACCCTTTCAAGTGCAAGAACCTTTGGTTTATTTGGCCTCAACTGGTGTTCGATGTGTGTGTGGACATATATGTGATGGATCAAAAACACAACAATAAAGTTCCTACAAAGGGGTCTTTTCACAAACCATATTTTGTAGTAAATTTAGTAGTATTACCATAGTACTAATAATGTACTACAAAATGCAGTTCACAAACCTACTGGTGTAAGTCTCTGCCTCTTCTATCATTGCTATAGGGAGATCCTCACGCATGTAAATTTACTGGTAAATGTAGGAGAGTGGCTGGAAAAAGTAGAGTATTTCCTACATAATGGGAGGGGTTGATGGAGAAGTAAGGAGGGGTTTAGCAAGGATTAGAGTTGGGAGAGACATATACCTATGCATGAAAAAAAGCCTATTGGTATTGACAAACTACCTTTCTAAAGTTAACAAAAATAAATGAGGATCAAAGCTTTGGTGCCTGCACCAATCCCAACATCCCAGAAGTGATGCTCAGCGTAAAGAAGGTGCAAATGGCTTGGAACACAATCCCCTATGTCCCCAAAGTGAGATAAAGGAGACAAAAAAACCCTAGTCTCACAAAAATGTGCATGCACAGAGTAGCCCCGCACCCTTAAATAGTATCAGCACAAGTATTCATCTTAAGGTACACTTTTTTTTGCAAAGCTTTCGACAAAGTTCTCATTATAAGTGAACAACAACATTTCCCGTTCTTTTCCCAAGATGAGTCAATCAGGCTCTTCAAGTTTAAAATTTGATCTTCTTTATTCAGAATTCTTTTATGAAAAGGAATAGACAACGTGTTTCGTTCCTTAATAGACTTCTTCAGGGCTTTATTTTCTTTTTGATAGTCCTAATTCAAGATTCTGTGCACTTTGAGAAAGCCAGTCAGTTTCCAAATTCTCCTGTGTATTCCAACTGTGTTCTAGGTTCGAATAGTGTTTTCACAACAGATGAGAAAAGTATATCCGCCAAAGTACGCGTCGGTCTCCCATGCCGATATACTTCGAAACTGACGTTGGGGATGTGGGGAGGGGGAGGGATTGTTTTGAGGTGTTGTTTCTCTTTCAGGTATAAAACTTAAAACAGAAAATCCCTTTGTGTTCTCTTTGTATGCATACAGTACACCAATCACCTTTAGCAATCGTTCACCACTCACGCCCACTTCAATATAGCACCAATGGGAACTCAAGAGTCCAATGTCAAAAAAGAGGGACAAATATTTTATTTGTATCATATATTAAAAGTGTGAGACCACATAATTTGTTCAAAAATCTTATAACATACATAAAAAGTGTGTATCCACACACATAAAATTATTCGGCGTTACCAAAATACATATACATTGGGCAAAAAAAACACATACAATAAAAAATAAATAAGCACACAAGTTGCACAATAAACTTAACAAATATATACAAGAGTAAATTGGATAAAAAAACAGGGAGATAAGCGCTTACGGGAACCGATCTCATCTAAGCGCTTAGAAGTATACTTCACATATAAAACTTGCACTTCTGTTCAACAACCTACGGGTTACCAAATGTTCCCTCAAACCTATTTAAAAAAACACAACTTGGTATAAATCATTAAAACGCACCAACGACAGTAAAAATAATAACAACAAAAGCGACGCGTTTCGGTGGTATTTATTACTTTCCACCTTCTTCAGGCTAAAAAAATTGGTTTGTACTATTTCTCCCCTCGGTTAAATCTATAACATTCGTGGGTGATTAGAGGAAAACAATCTCTCCAGATCAACTACCCTAGTATTCACTAGTGGTACGTAGGTGTACCAATATGTCAAGTCGGGGTCAGGAACTGTCACCCTGTTTGGACAACGGGGCTATTGCTTGCCCTTCAGGATAAAAATAGTCTCCCGTGCTTAGGTTGAAACCAACGTCAAATTAAGTTCTGGCTCGTTGCCGGGACATGAACGTCTCCTGGCTTGCTCGGTGTGTTGTCGAGAAAATATACTCTTTCAGGTATGCCATTTGTTTTGTTTCAAACCGGTGCATGATATTGTTCACCTTTCTACTCTCCCACTACATTAACTTTTCATTGGCACATGGGGCATCCGCCTGGGCTGCTCACACCTGTGCTTGACTATCCGCCCCTACTTGATTCCCACTAGATGGACGTGATGACTCGTGGTCTGACACTTACTTTTTCCACTTTGAATGTTAATGGATTGGGCGATAAAATTAAGATGGGCATTGTGTTTTCAATACACTAGGCGGAACAAGCTTGACCTGGTGTTATTGCAGGAGACACACCTGGCAACTCCTGTAGCGCCCTGAATAGGAACAGCTTTACCTCAGGCTCCAGGGGGGAGGGATTTTACTTCGGAAGGGTTGTCCCTACATTTTCCATAACTCCTGGACTGACCCCCCAGGACAGATATGCTGTGGGTTCGGGCACCTGGGAAGGGCGTGTAGTTAACGTCGTCTCTGTTTGCGCCGCCCCCCACTGCAGAGCCTGACGCTACGTGACTTAGGGACCCTGTTGCTGGACCTGCCACTCGGGGTGTTGGTGTTGGGAGGGGACTTCAATCTCCTGATGGATGGCTCTCTGGAACCCCTTCCTCCCGAGGGGACACATCGAGAGGATCACAATTGTCCGAGTTCGTGAATGCTTTGGGGCTGATGGATGTCTGGCGGTGGTTCAACCCATCATACACCCGCTTTACGTTCCAATCCGGGTTGCATGGTAATCAGTCGAGGATTGACTATTTATTCACCCGTGCTCAAGATGTTCAGCTTTTCACAAGGTCCGGTTGCTTGGCTCTTGGTATCTCCGACCACTTCCCCCTTCTGGCAACTCTCGGCTCTCGCACTTGTGGACGCCCCTGCTCCATCTCCGTACATCCGTGGGCACTGAAAATTCAACACATCAGGGATGCTCTCCGCAAGGACGCTGAATATTATTTTGCAGAAAATGTTGGCTCAGTCGACTCTGCAGAGATGCTATGGGGGCCTTCGGGGTGGTCATTAAGGGAAGGGCTTTATCACTTGTGGTGGGACACAGAGCTGAGCGGACCAAGAGAGTATTGGAATTGGAGGGCGAGGTCTCGAGTCTGGAGGAGTCGGTCGCCCGAGATCCTGACCTCACTACATGCCACGGTCTAGCACTCAAAAGACAGGACTATCGACAGCTGTCCTTTGAGGATGGGGTGGCGCGTTTGCTAGCCTCCCGACACAGGATTTATGAGCAGGGGGAACGGACGGGCAAGCTCTTGGCATGGCTTGAGCAGCGAGAACCGGACACTAGATGGGTCCGCACAATAGCAAACCCAGAGAGTACCCTAATTACAGACCCCCAACACATAGCTGACATATTTGCTAGTTATTATGAGGAAGTATACACTAGTTCTCCCAATTCTCAGGCCTCCCTGTCTCCTGACCTTCTGGTTACGCTCGATATACCTACTATTTCGCTGCAGGACAGAGAGACCTTGGAGGCAGACATTACAGTGACGGATGTTCAAAAGGCCATTCAAGATGTCCCTTCCGGGAAGGCTATGGGCCTTAACGGGCTTCCCATTGAGCTATTTAAGCCAATGTCAACACTATTGGCTCCCCATTTGCTTAATCTATACACTGAATGTTTTGAGTCCGGTGTTCTACCCGCAGAGATCCGCACTGCTGCTATAGTGGTCATTCGTAAGCCGAACAAACCTCTTGAGGAGTGCAAATTGTATCACCGCATATCCCTGTTGACCGTTGAGGGTAAGATTCTGGCTAAACTTTGCCTCCTCCACTTTATTGCTGATTTGGTCCATCCAGATCAATCCGGGTTTATGCCATGGAGGAATACAGCCCGAAAATTGCGTTGGGTACATGGGGTCCTTGGCAGGCTTCACATCATCGAGGAAGACGCGATTCTCTAGTCGTTGGACTCCTCGATGGCTTTTGACACCATTGAGTGGGATTTTCTTTTCGCCGTTCTGGCCCGTCTGGGGCTCGGACCCAAATTCATTCATTGGATTCAGCTTTTGTATACTCACCCTATGGCTCATGTCGTTGTTAATAATCAGCGCTCCGCCACTTTTTTGCTTCATCGGCGCACAAGGCAAGGCTGCCCCTTGTTGCTGTTGCTCTTTGCTCTTGTCTTGTAACCGCTTGCAGTGTGGGTCAGGGGTGATCCAGGGATACGAGGGCTTAAGTGGACGTCATCTCACGAGGACGGTATCTCGCTGAATGTCGATGATATCCTCCTATACCTTGCCTCCCCTGCACGGTCACTGTGATGGGTGCTCCACATTTTTCACATTTTCGGTGCCCACTCTGGATATCAGATAAAATTGTCTAAATCCCAGATGTATGCGCTATGGGGTCCCCCCCCCCGGGGAGTCCACGGGGCTTTAATATATCAGTGGCACCTCGCTGTTTTCAGTACTTGGGCATCTTCGTGACTCCTGACCCTGATTTCTTTTTCGAACACAATTTATTCGGACCTCTCCAGTGTTTCAAATCAGAAGTTGCGCATTGGCGCTCTCTCCCTCTCACTGTTCTCGAACGTGTGTCCCTTTTCAAAATGTTAGCACTCCCGCTCTTTCTCTATGTACTACAGAATACCGCTATCCGGATCCCGGATTCTTACTTTTCTCAGATCGATATTGCTGGGACTGCTATGGGAGGGCCGCACACCGCGTATCGCAATGAACAAACTTATCCTGGGTTGGTATGATGGGGGCATTGCTTTACTGGATCTCAGACTATATTTCAAGGCGTCCCAACTGGTGGTAGTCAATCACTGGGTGTTTGACCCTCACGACGAGCCTAATTTTAGCATGGACCACTGGCTCCTGGGATGGGGTGGGTACAACAAGGCATTTAACACCAATCCCCACAAGCTTAATTTAACAGGCCCCACAGCGTACAGAGTCGAGATTTGGCATGATGTCTCCAGAAAATTAGGATGGCGTGGGTGCCTTAAGACGGCAACACCCCTGTGGGAGCCCGATGTTTTAGGTCATCTCTGAGCTTGTCCAGGGTTCGACAAATGGGATTTGATCGGAATCTCCACAATCAGAGATATCTGGGTTTAAGGCGAGGCTTGCAACCTTGCCGGAGCTCCAAGCTAAGTATCAACTGGCTCCGTCAGAGACGTTCACGAACTTACAGATTACACACGCGGTGTCCTCAGCCCTACCTAGAGACAGTCCTCTCCCTGACTCGTCCCCTCTGGAAGACCACCTGTTGTTGGGTCCCATGGACCGTAAGGCCATCTCGCTCACATATAAGAAGCTGATCAACAATCGTCCCAACCCGATGTTTAAACTTAGAGAGGGGTGGGAGAGAGATTTGGGAGCAATGGAGGATGGCATGTGGCGGGACTCTCTAGCTTCACCCTGAGAAATAGCCATCCCTATACGCCTGCGACTACTCCAGCCCAAGATCCTCCACCGAGCATATTTTGATGCCAAACTCCTGGTACTGCTGGGTAGACACCCCGATCCACTCTGCCTCTGACATTGCAATCAGGAGGGTTCTTTTTTCACATTTTATGTGACTGCCCACATATTCAGGACTACTGGGCGAGAATCGCCTGTCAACTTGAGAGGGTGGGTGGTAAATCCCTTGAGTTGTCTCCCCAACTATTCTTACTTAACATTTGGGGGGCGTCCGATCTCACGCAAGCTGAACAGACATGGGCATCTATGGGGTTCATTATAGCGAAGCGGAATATTGCACAACATTGGAGGGTGGCTATGGTCCCATGCCTGGTTGACTGGGCAAAGGACATGGATACTGCCATGGTGGCTGAAAAGTCACTATTCAAAGGTCGAGGTTGCCCCAAAAAGTGGGACCGGAAGTGGGGGAAATGGAATAGGTACAGAGGGGACATCTGCATATCTGCAACGTGGAACTCCGGAGAGACAGACGGGCGCTGATGGCCCAGTTAACGGTGGAGGTGCTGGCTTCTCTCCCTTAGGGGTGACGTTCTAGATCCCTCCATCCCCTGCTCCCTGTTGCTGTTTGTTTGCACCCGATGTATAATTTGGTCTCTTATTACTGTCAGGAAATGTATAATGATTATTTTTGCGTGGACCCCCATTTCGCCATGGGGCGAATGGCACTATGTTAGATATCCATAATTAATGGAGAGAATATTTCTTACAGTGACTCTATTTTGTATGTACCGGTCTTTGGTTGTTGTGAAAAACAATAACAAATTATTAAAAGGTGTTTAACGGTTAAGAAAGGGACCAGGGCCGGGGTCACGTGGGGAACATGGTGGCCAGCGAGGTGCCGGGCGCGAGTCTTTTGCTGAATCGCCTCTGACTTCTGGGATGCCATCCTGCCCTCTGCTTACCATTGCGGTCTGCTGATTCCTCTTCTGCCCTGCCCGGAGTCTGTAGACCGAGCTGCGGATCGTCCTCTTTCCTGGGACCGCTGATGGGCACTCCATCACTGAGGCTGTTCTCTCACACTTCGTGACTTCCCTGCATTGGCTGACAGCGCTCTTGCTGCGGCCTTCAGGGCTTCCACAGGGCGGCTCGGGCGGGTGTCCCAATGGCAGCATTGTTTCATTTTTCTGCCTGTCTCCCTGCTGGCCGGAAAAACTCTTGAAGGACGTTGAAAAGCTGCCCCTTGAAGACTGTGAGGTTGGTGGAGGGGGGGTAGACTATCCGGGTTGGACTGTGGGACTGTGGGATAAGTGAAAAGGCTAAACTGACTCTCTGGGAAAGAAAAAAAAAAGAAAAAAACACACATATTAAAAAACGCGGAAAAAAAGGAAGGGAAGAACTTGCTGCATAGAAGTTGTTTGTTTTTTGTGGGGTAGGATTTGGACTTACTTCATCTTTTAGCAATCTTTAGCAATCTTCAGTAATACAATACGAAATTGCACAATCAGGGGAAGGTCGCTTGAACATTGGTACTGTCTCACCATTAACTGTATCACCCTCGCTCCAGTCTAGCTTGATGCTTGAAAAACCGGTGGTTACATTCCATAGAGCCGCTGGGGTTTTAGTAGAGCTTTGTCGGGCTCGCTGTAATATATGAGGGGGGATATTCTCTATAGCTTGGGTCAGCTCAGGGTCGCTGTTCACATTACTCATGGTAAGGGTAAGCTCAGGTTAAGCCAGGATTCTTGTTCCCACCTAGGTGCAGAACCTATTGGATTGTTAGGATTGTCTCCTCAGTTGTTTCCTGAGCCCCATACTTATCTCCTCGGGCACCGCAATCAATCTTTAAAAGCGGGATATGTATCACATATTTGTCCCATGGAGGTAGCCAGCCCCAATCCCTTTCATCAGTTAAGTCCATGCAAAGCCTTGGGGGGTGAAGGACAGGTACAGGTACATACATCAAAATCTGACACCTCAGTGCAGTACAGACAGTGTAGGTCATATCTCTACCCCCAGTACCCCTAGTGTCCTTAATCCCCCTCCCACCTATTATACTGAACCGTCTCGGGGGAGACGCTATCAATTAAGGTCACACAACTTCCTAGGGGGGACCAGACAACATAGCAACACCAAGCTACAGGGAATGAGCAGGGTCAAGCCAGGCAAACAGTAAAACAGAGGCAGGTAGTAACTAAAGCTAATAATCTGGCTAGTAAATCAGGCAAGTTTACGCCCGAAAAAAAAAAAGGAGAAAAAAAGTATAGTCCTATAAAAGTAGCCCCCCTCACTTAGGACCTACTTCATGGCTAACACCCAGGGTAACCTGGACATTGACTCACGGGGTGGCCACAGTATCATAATGGAGCAGGTTGGGGAGGTTGTGAACCCCTCTATTACACTTTCCAAACGTTTTGCACCTCTAAGCGTGCTGCCAGTATGGAGTGTGGAAGAAACACAGGAAGAGGCATGATCTGCTCCGGTGGAAGAGGGGCCACAAAATGAGGAAAGAGTACAGGGGCTACTAAAACGGTTAACATTGGAAATGGAGTCGCGTTTCTCCATCTCGGAAACAAACCAAAAAAAAATACAAGACACCTGCACCGGCCTGGGAGAAAACTTTCTGGCTCTGACACAAAGGATGGGCAATTTAGAACAAAAGGTAGGGCACCTCGGGCAAGGGATTAAGAATAATACTCAAGAGATATTGAGATTAAAGGAGAGGTAGCGGGATATGGCAGAAAGACTGGAGAGAGTGAAAATATGTCTAGGAGGAATAACATTAGGATCCTAGACCTAAAGGAGGAGTTGGAAAGAGATAATCTAAAGTCTTATGTTGTTAACATCCTGACCAATGCCTTCTCGCAGATTGCATCTGCCTCAGTCTGGGATGTAGAAATACAGCGAATACACAGAGACCCCTTCAGGCTAAATCCTGCTCGGAAAAAACCCAGAAAGATTCTGGTATTCATACAGTCTTACACTCTTAAAGAGCAGCTTATGGGGGCGGCTCTTAAACTTAAGTCTATTCAGGTGCAAGGCGCCTCCTTCAGAGTTCATTCAGATATCTCCCGGGTTACTGAGGACAGGAGATGGGAGCTGGGAAAAAGGATGGATGCTCAAAAGGATTTAGGGGCCCAGGTGCAGTTGCGTTTTCCAGCTTTTCTGAAAGTAGTCCTCGCAAATAAGATGTATAATTTTAGGTTTCCGGAGGAGGTAGACAGTTTTTTGGCACAACATAATGTAGATGTCTGAGGACGGGGTCAGTTATCCAGCATCCATTATTTGCTTTCTTTAATGTGATGTATATATATGTAGGCGATGGACTCTAGGCTCAAATAGGCAATACTTATTGCCAGTAGGTAGTATGGGAGTGTTCCCAAGGGGTGGTTGGGGAGTTTCTGGAGTTTTCTCGTTGGTTAGTGGGGAGCATTGGGAAAAAATAAAAAAAAATATTTAATAAAGTCATGTGACATTACATCCTCTTGTAGCTACGGTAGAAGGTGGATCCAGTCTAATGGTGGGGATACGTCAATGGATTGAGGGTAACTAGAAGACGTCTTATTTTTCAGTATTTAAGAAATAGTCCAACAAAAATCCTTTTGCTTCAAGAGACTCATCTCATGCAAGCAGAGTGTAAAGCTCTATTTGGCACATATAAATGGGTGGACACAATTGTCGGATCATCAATGCTGTTCAAAGGGGACTGCGATAATAATGAAAAGGAATTCTGGTCTGGAGGTAACTAAGTCCTACGTAGATTGCAGAGGACGTTGGGTCATCGCAGAGATTTAGTTTAGGGGGTAAAACAGACTTTTGTGAGCTTTTACGGGCCTAACGAAGATGACATCTCCCCTCTGAATATTTGGCCCTCGCAGACTTCGAGGCTCCGCTCATCATGGCTGGAGATTTTAACGTACTGCTAGATAATAGGTTAGATAGGTCCTCCCCTCATATTCAGATAGCTGTTCCCCGCGTAAAAACGCATCTTCTGAACATCCTGAAAAATTTCAACTTATGTGATGTATGGAGGAAAAAACATGGCGAGGTTAAGGAGTACTCCTTCTATAGTAAGAAGAACTCCCATTATTCTAGACAAGACTATGTATATTTGGAACAGGCTGATAGCCATAGGGTCCTCTTAATTAAACACATGCCCATTCATCTATCGGATCATGGTGCATTGGCTCTTAATCAAGACTTTCATCCAGATTTCTCAATCAGGAGGTGGACACTGAATAGGCGCTTTCTCCTATTAAATACCACATCTGGCTTCTTGAAATTAGAAACCGATATGTTCTTCCAGAATAATCTTGGATCTGCCCCACTCTGTATCGTTGGGATACCTTTAAGGCGCGGCTTAGAGGGAGACACTAAAAGGGGCGGTCTCAGGCTGGGCCAGGTCAGAGAGGGAAGAAGGGGCCGATTTAGAACTGCAGATAGCAAGGGCTGAAGACGAGCTTAGGGCAGGATCTCCCGAAGATCCGGGGTATGAGCACTGGGTAAAGAAGGTAGAGGACTGTCAATTAAAATTTAAAGTAAAATCAGAAGAAATTTTGCGCCAAAAATGGGAGTTAAGTAAAATGAGGGAGTCGATCAAGGGGAAAACTGCGGCAAGCTTCTTGCTATGAAGTCTAGGTTTGATAGAGATAGCACTATATAAGTAAGATCAAGAGGGGCACCCAAATAATAGAGGAAAAAGATGAAATAGCCCAGGTTTTCACAGGGTTCTTTTAGGATTTATACCATGAACATCTCCAAGGGGCTGATGAGCTTACAGACACCTGGCTTAAGGCGAAGCAATACCCGCGGTTAGCAGAGGCTACTCAAGAATTTCTCTCTCGAGATATATCAGGGAGTGAGATTCTGGATGTGTTAAACCTGGCCAAAAAGGGGAAAGCTGCGGGCCCAGACTCAATCCCGATTGAAAGCTTGTTTGTGTCTGTGTCCCGAAATGCATAGGGATATTTTCTTGTGAATCAGATCAATGCACATGAAGGAGATATAATTTGTGCACAGACATAAACAAACTTTCAACATTGTGAGGAAACAATGGAATGGAT
Organism: Lissotriton vulgaris; assembly: GCF_964263255.1. NCBI lineage: Eukaryota > Metazoa > Chordata > Amphibia > Caudata > Salamandridae > Lissotriton > Lissotriton vulgaris. The sequence goes on along the minus strand of NW_028243562.1, from coordinate 213,926 downwards.
GAAATTAAAGATAAACACTAAAAGGACTAAAACAATTTTTTTGCATTATCTTTATTCTTACAAGTGAATTCAAGCATGTGAGACCATGTCTCTCAAGGAGTGCCAACTGGGCACAGTGTCATTTAGTTGACAATGCATTTTGTTCATTTTATGTTTCCAACTCCCCAGGGTCAGGGGGAGCTACCCATTGGCACCCAAAAAAAACATAAATAAAATCAAACAATTCATTGAATAAACAGTGAAACTCAGAGAAGCACAGTGTGCCACAATTCACACAATAGGTGTACACATCCCTGTGTGCCATGCCCACAAACCCACTGCCCTGGCATACATCAGTCACCCCTCTAGCTGCGTGCCCTATGCCAGTGGTGTGGGCACAGGTACAAGTGCCCTGTACCCCTACAGTAGCCAGAGCCAATCCTGGGCACTGTAAGTGCAGTGATGCCATTAAGATTATATGGTGCTGGGAGATTGTCATTACGAACTCCACAGTACCATAATGGCTATACTGAAGACTGACAAGTTTGAAATCAAACTTCTCAGCTCATTAAACCCACACTGATGCCAGTGTGGGCTTTAATGTAAAATACACTACAGAGGGAATCTTAGAGATGCCCCCTGAAACCTAACCTACAATCCACATCTTGTCTGAGAGGCTGCCTAGGCTGCCACACAGCAGACATGTTGCTGGACCCCTGGGTGGAGAGCCCCTGCTCTTCTGGGCCTGCAACAATGCACATCCAGAGCGAGGTGCTAGGTCTCCTTCCCCAGGATGGGCAGGGGGAAGCTTCAAAGGCATGCTGCCTTTGTGAGCTTCTCCAGGTCACTTGCTGTACTCAGCAACTGGCCCCAACCAGTTCTGACCCCCACTCTGGCGGGAAGACTGGCGGGAAACCCTACGTCAGGAAAGGGGGTGTGCCAGCCTGTGCCAACCTCACCCCTCAGGTGGGAGAGGCGAGGTGAAGCACAACTCCGGGCTACTGCCATTTTGAGGATGGGGATCCCTACCCACTCACAGCCAGGCTCCTGCCCCCTCCCACAGGAGAGGAGCAGGATAGGGGGTGTGCCCACCCCAGGACAGGGACCCATTGGTCCCTTCACTCACCCTACCTGTAACGCCCCTAAATTTAGTATTTAGGGGCTCCGTGAACCTTCCTTTGGCAGATCCCGATTTGAAAACATGAAAGAAGATCAAGAAGAAGAAGACCCGCTGTGCAGTTGCTACCAAAAGGACGACACCAACTGACTTGGCCCGAGCCTTATAGGCCTGTCGATCCTTGAGCCTGCTCCTGCTAAATCCCATTGACTCCTGCGAGCAGCAACCTTGAAAACCCCTGAGGACCTGCCTGCCTTGACCCTCTGAAAGACTGGGACTCCCATGAGTAGTGATTCTGCTCCAATAGCAATACCCCTGGTGCCAGCCAGGAATTGCGAATCCAGCACACTCTGCACCCGCCGAGCCCGGCCTGAGCCTGAGTGACCCGAGACCACTAGGACGTCCCCCTGGCAGCTAGGACCCAAAATCCAGTGCCCAAAGACCCTCCTCGATGAACCAGACGACGCCTGCAGCCTAATAACCAGCGACCACTCCAACTGCGACCAGCGGAGGGTAAGATTCCCCGACGTCAAAAGACACCCCTGAACCCGGCTCCCAATGGCCCCTTGTGTCCAACTCCTGGGTGCCTACCTATCCTCCAAGACCCCAACTTACCTCTCAAGTGCTTCCGAAGAATCTCCGTCCCCGAGCCTGCAGCCTTTTTCCACTTTCCAAGATCTCCATTGAATAACATTGAGCGCCCGATGGCTCAAAAGCACCCTGCACCCAGCCGCCCGAGTGCCCCTGGCAATGCAACCTTGGTCCTAACCTTCTTCCCCATTTGCCCTGAGCAAGTGATCAGGAGCCCAGCTCCCACAGCCACGTGGCCTGCTTGCCAGCAGCCACCAACCGAAGGCCCCCTACCTCTCGTTGGATAACATTGGGCCTAACTACCTCTGCACCCAGCTGCTCCTGTGCCGCTGAGGGTGTACCAACTGTACCTACCTGACCCTGGGGTACCCCTGAGTCTATGCCCAGAATCTTAACTATGCCAGTCAAGTACTTACATAAAAGCTGATAACTCACTTTCCTTCCATAGGGTAATGTTGACTGTTTAATCTCCAAAATTCTTCTAAGTGTGGAGTTTTGAAACTCCCAAATATTCATCTAAAATCAGCCGAACAATGAATTCCGATTTACTCACCTGTTATCAGGAGAAACCTCAGTACTGGCCTGAAATACTGGGTCCTCTGCCCAGCCTCAAGACAGAGTTAAATTCCTGGGTATCTGGTTTGACCAGAAACTGTCCTTTGACACTCAAATTCCAGCTCTGGCAGGAAAATGTTTTGGGTTCCTAAAAACCCTTAGAAAAATCCTCTTCTTTTTGCAGGATCCACACAAAAAACAGCAGTCCAGACCTTAAATACGTCCAGGCTAGATTATTGCAACATGTTGTACTTAGGGGTGTCACAGTCCAGCTTGAAAAGACTTCAGTAAGTGCATAATGTGGTGGCGCGGCTGCTGCAACATCTCCCCAAAAATGCCTGCATGGGGTGTGCACTGCCCAAGCTATCCTGGCTTCCAGTGATGCAGAGGCTTTCATTCAAAGCCTTGTGCTGTTGTTACAAAGCTTGTGCGAACTGCAGCATACAACATCTGCAGCCTCTCATTCAACATAACACTCCACAGAGAAACCTTAGATCTTGTGGGGCCAGGTTGGTCTGCATCCCAAACGTCGAAAGAGTGTGCCCTGGTGGCAGGTCCTTTTGCCTCCTAGTGCCCAAACTCTGGAACTTGCTGCCCCGCGGAACTCCTCTTCTGGAAAAAATTAAAAACCTGGCTGTTCAGGTCGAACTAGCTCATTGAGTCCTGATGAGAGTGGTACGTTTTGCACCTTTAGCGCTGGGACACTTTGTTCCAAAGTAGCTATGCACTCTACAAGCCCCACTATTATTATTATTATTATTATTATTATTATTATTATTATTATGAATAATATATTAATGCAATATTTTTTTATTGACATATAAAAACATAACTTTAAGTAATTATATACAGCTTTTTTAATTTTTATTAATGCATTATAAATTATTTTCCTTTAGTGTAGATTGGAATTTATACTGTAGCATTTTTATTCTGTTCTACATTTAAAATAAACACATATGATTAATTTACATTAATATCGCAAATCAAAAAAATGTTTTGCTTTTTTTTGTAAAATAAACAATTTTACTTTTCTAGATAGGCAGGATCCCCAAGGAAAGACAAACGTAAACGCTTGTACTGGGAATGGGTGGACCAACAGGAATCCTGCAAATCGAACATGGGCAGATTAACGGCTGAATTTTACTTACACAAACAGATTAGATATCTAGCGCCTTTTTTAGAAAAAATCAAGGGGGCATATTATCTAGGAATGGAGTTAAAATTATCACAGTTTTAGCGGCAGGAAACTGCCGCTAAAACTGCGATAATCGGCTTGATAATATGCCCTTGAGAATTCCCTTAGAAGCCCATGTTCACAACAGAACCTGGGCTTCTATGGGAATTCACAAGGGCATATTATCAAGCCCATTATTGCCGCTTTAGCAGCAGTTTCCTGCCGCTAAAGCGGCGATACTTTCAACACCATTTCTTGATAATATGTCCCAAGGTCTCTAGAGATAGGATGTTGTGCATGCGAAATGGCACCCACGCAACCAGACGCTAATGTTGCAGGGCCCCGCTTGAAAGTGTTGCCCATGTCATGTTTGCTTGCCCAACATATAACACCCCAAGGGCCAAATGGCTAAAACTGGTCTGCAGGCAACTGGGTACAAAGGACTATCGCGAAGCCCTGAGCATCCTTAGATCTGATCCTAGACCTTTCTTTGCGTGTTGCGTGGCACAGTTCCTTAGCCATGCATGGTTTATTGGGCGAAAAGCGCTGACAAAAGCAGCACAGCCCAAGCTGAAGGTAGCTGGGATGAAATTGCCGCAGGGTCTTAAGATTGCTCACCTAAGCTTCATAAAATTTCTATTTTATGCACATGCACTTTAAGCTCTGACCCTCCGTGTTGTGGCACCACGGAGTGCCTGACCCGTTTAGGCAGGTTTTAATGGGGATTGTCATTGAGCTGACTATAGGGATTCTTATTAAGACAAATGTTTATGTTGTTCGCTTTCTCCCCCCTTTACTGAATCCAATGCATGTTTCTATTGAAGTGTTGTATATCAACTTCTAATCAACTGCTCTTGACAATTGCACTGTACACCAAGGGTATAATAGTGTATGTTGATGGACTGTTTGTGTAAATGACTTTTATAATATTGTTGTATGATACGTTTATTGTGTATTTTATCTGTATAATGTTTTTATAGCTTTTATGAGACCAAGGGCCAGATGTAGGTCGCCAAATACCGGTCGGTAACGGCCAAAAATCGGTAAAATCGGCCGTTACCGACCGGTATAGCGAGAAAGAGATGTAGGTGCAAATAAAATACCGAATCTGTAAAAATCAATTGGAAAAATTCCGACTCGGAATTCTCCGAGTTCATATTTACCGGTTCGGTATTCTCCGATAGGAAAATTACCGAGTTGGCATATACCGAATCGGTAAATAAGGAATTGGAAAACATGGCCATCGAGATGTAGGAAAGGCCAAAAATACCGAATTCATCCAAATTCGGTATTTCGGAGTTGGTATTTACCATGGACTGAAAGGTGGTGGTAACCATGTGGATGCTATAAAAAGGCTCCCAAAATGCAACCCTCCAGTCAAAATGGCTGCACTCTATGTGATAGCAAGGAGGCGAAGGCTACAGGCAGCAGGACTGAGGGTATGGCAAAGGGAGGAGCAGGTGTACAGGCAGAGGATCCCTCTGTTCCAATTGACTGAGCCTGAGATACTCCAGAGGTACAGGCTGCACCCCAATACCATCATGGACCTAATAAGGGACCTCCACCCATACCTGGATCATCCAACACCCAGGGCCCACGCCATACCTCCCCATGTCCAGGTGCTGTGCAGCATACACCTGCTTGCCTCTGGGAGCTACCAGAGTGTGATAGCTGCAGTAGGAGGTGTATCCCAGAGCTGTCTGTCCCGTTTCTTCAGGAAGTTCCTGGATGTCATGACTCAGAGAATGGGACACTACATACAGTTCCCTGACACACCTGCGGAACTTGCCAAAACTAAAACAGACTTCTATGGACTGGCTCACTTCCCGCATGTGATAGGCTGCATTGATGGCACCCACATTCCCCTATGCCCACCTGCAGCCACGGAACACATATACAGAAACCGTAAGTCTACGCACTCCATCAACGTGCAGGTGATATGCAATGCAGGGAACATCATCACCGACATAGTTGCCAAATCTCCAGGGAGCACGCACAACTCCTACATATTCCAGAACAGTGGAATATACACACGGCTACTGAATGGCGATTTTGGAGATGGTTGTCTGCTAGGTAAATATGTTGCACACACCCTGAAATGGATCTCAGCTCTATGTGAAATGTGTATGAAACTCATGTACCTCTCGTTCTCTCCCAGGTGATAGTGCATATGCCCTGCGTTCCTTTGTGCTGACACCGTACCTGAACCCAACCAACAGAGCAGAAAGGCGATACAATGTGGCACACAGGTCCACCCGCAATGTTGTGGAGAGAACCTTTGGACTCCTGAAAAACAGGTTCCGTTGCCTCCACAAAAGTGGAGGTGCACGACAGTACACCCCTCTCCTGTGTTGCAAAATTATAGTGACCGGTGCCATATTGCACAATCTTGCTACCAAGGAAGACACAGAGGTGGAGTTGACACATCATGAGAACATAGATGAGGACCAAGAACATGCAGAGCCCCAGGCAACAGGGCCAGCCATACTAGATGGCAGATTGAGACGGACTGAAATTACACAACGCTATTTCTAGGTAAAGTATGACACACACACAGGTATACATCAGGACATGAGTAGTTTATTCTGCACTACTTCATGATGGTCACATGACTGTACGTCAATGTCACTGGCTGCACATACTCAGTTGCTGTCACTGTGTGCAGTACAGTCAGTCCCCTGCATAGGTCAGTGCTTGCGTCCTCGCACTACATTGCGGGATTTAGGTGCCTGTCCTTCAGGTTCCCTGCTGGTGCCTGACTCTGCATGGCTGTGCCTGCCGCTCCTGCGCACCTCCTGGACAGGTGTACTGGAGCCACTCCTGCTGGTTGACCCCTCAGTCTCCTCCACACCCGTGTCACCAGCATTGCCTAGGCTTGAGGTCAACATCTGCTCCATTGCAGAGGTCATTCTACCCATGCCCCGGGTTAAGTCAGTGCAGCAGTGCTCTATTGCTTCCTGCATTGAGATGGAGCGTCTGCAGAGGAGAGCTGTTTTGGCAGCGAACCTATTCATGGCCTTGGTCTGTTGGCGCATGTACTGCCGTTCCCTGGCACGCTGGAGATGTTCCCTGTCAAGCTTGTCTGAGAGGACTCCCATGTATGTTGAAATGTCAGAGATCCCCTGTGCTATCAGGTCCAGGCTAGTAGCCATTTGGGTTATGCCCTTGTCCATGTTGGACATTGTTGCGCTCAAACCGCGCACCTGCCGCTGCATGGCTTGCAGTGATTTGGCCTGCTGGCGTTGCACCTTCACCATCGTGCCCTACAGCCCACAGAACACGCTCTCCCCATCCTGGCCCTCCCCACCATCACGTGCCCTCCTGCCAAGGACAGTAGTGCGCGCTGAGCCTGCAGACATAGTTGTTCTTGGCCTGTCAGGCACTGGCACTCTCTTCTGGAGGACATCTTCTTCATCCTCTGAATCAGAGGTCTGCAGGATCCTCTGCAGGGGCTCCACCGGGCTACTTTCCCCTCCCGGCATGGGCGTGTTTGTGAGGTCAGGAGACCCAAACAACAGAGGGGACATTGGGATCGGTGTCATGGGTGGGTCTGGTGGTGAGGGGTCCTGGATAGGGTCGTCTCCACCTTCTCCTGCGCTGTGACGACTTTTCCTTTTTTCTTTCTCCCCTCTTTTAGATGATGCTGCCCTCTCCTCCCTCGGCGGTGCAGAACTGCGTGACGACTCTCCTGTGGAAGGAAATTTACATAGGGTCAATGCTGTAGTTTGTCTGTGTGTGTTTCTTAATTAAATGGTCTGCACACCTTTGCACAGTCCACATTGCTTGTTTGGGGATGTGTGTGGCATGCCTTGCTGAGTCATGTGTGGTGTACTTTGCATCTGTGTGTACATGACTACGTCTACCATGATGTATTGCTGCCAGAAATTCTGACCTCTCCTGCTGTGTCATGTGTGTACACAGTGGGGTGCAGGGTTGGGATAGCTGGGGGTGCTTTTGGGTACATGCCTCTTACCTTGTTTCTTGGCTGCTTTCGCTGTGCTATCCAGGTCTCCTATCCCATGGACGCATTCAGGCTCCATGGTGGCTGCAACTTGCTCCTCTATTGGTGTCAGTTTTGGGGCTCTGCTCCTGCCACCTCCTGTCACACCTGCATCCTTTTTCAGTCCTGCAATCTTCTTTTTGGTCACTATGCGCAGGTCATACCACCGCTTTTTGATGTCCTCAATGTCCCGGTGGGTGACTCCTATGGCATTCACATTGCCCTGAATAGCTAGCCAGATGTTCCTCTTCACAGTCTCTGCAACATGCAGAGACTGCCTCCCAAATATTTGGCTGTAGTGGCTGACAATTTCATCCACAGCCACCTGTAGTTCCTCTGGGCTGAACTTCAGCTTCCTTTTCCTCGCACCAGCATCCTTCTGTCCTTCCTGTGCCTCCATTCTGTCAGTCTGCTTGCCTGTGGATGCTCTGCTCCTCTATCCCCTGCAGATTTGTTTGTTCAGTTGGTTTCCACCTGCATAGGTGTGGCCACTCCCAGGTACTGGGGTGGCGTGCTTCTCTCTCATTGGTTGGATTCATAGGGCCTTGGCTGTGGGGTGTGTAGGCTCTCCCTGATTGGTTGACAGGCTCACATGGCGTGTTTCAAACTCCCAAATCGGTAATTACTGATTCCGTAAATTCCGAGTCAGTGAAATCCGATTCGGGAGTTTCCGATTCGGTGAATCCCATTCATTCCTATGGGCAATGTGGCCCATAGGATTGCTTGGGTTTCACCGACTCGGATTTTACCGACTCGGTCAATTCCGAATCGGTAATTACCGATTTGGCTTACCGAGTCATACCGAGTCGATAACTTTTACCGACTTTTTAGCTACATACCATGTACCGATTGAGGAATACCGATTCGGTATGAGTCGGTATTTTCCAATCGGTAAATGGAAATTACCTACATCTGGCCCCTAATTGTCAAAATAAAGCTTATAGAACAACAACTTTTCTAAATATTCTTTAACATAGGGAGACTCCGCAGTACGGTTGGATATCTCCTGGTGGAAACATCATTCAACTTTATAGTAAATTAGTAACATTATTTATATGTTAAATATAAAATATTATGTTCTGAAGCAAAATTGTGGCTGAAGTTGATCCTATTAAACTCATCTACTGAAGCGCACTAACAGTTTGAGACCATTTTGACCAATAGTATAGAATTTGATGTTACATTTGTGTGTAAGTGTGACATGTCTGTGCTGTACTGCCAATTACCTAAGTCACATGGTCTGTATGTTAGCCGTCTGAAACTGAATTCAGACAAAACAGAAGTCCTGATCTTGGGTACCTCCCCCTCCTCCTGGGACGACTCTTGGTGGCCAGAGGCCCTTGGCAAAGCACCCATCCCGACGGACCACGCACGGAACCTGAGCGTCATCCTGGACTCCTCACTTTCAATGACCAGACAAGTCAACGCCGTTTCATCATCTTGCTTCAACATTCTTCGCATGCTCAAAAAAACATTCCGCTGGATCCCCACCGAAACTAGGAAAACAGTCACCCACGCACTGGTTACAAGCCGACTGGACTACGGTAACACCCTTTACGCCGGTACCACCGCAAAACTTCAGAAAAAACTCCAACGCATCCAGAACGCATCAGCCAGACTCATACTAGACATACCGCGTAAAGACCACATCTCTGGTCACCTGAAAGACCTCCACTGGCTCCCCGTCAATAAGAGGATAACATTCCGCCTCCTAACCCACGCACACAAAGCACTATACGAACTTGGTCCCGATTGCCTGAACACACGACTTTCCTTCTACACCCCCCCCCCCGCCAGCTTCGCTCTTCCAACCAAGCCCTTGCTGCTGTACCTCGCATCAACAAAACCACCATGGGAGGAAGATCCTTCTCCTACCTGGCGGCTAAAACCTGGAACTCACTTCCCATTCACCTTCGCCTTACTCAGAATCACCTAGCATTCAGAAAGCAACTTAAAACATGGATTTTCGACCTATAATCCCCACCCCTCTCCAAGCGCCTTGAGACCCTCTGGGTATGTAGCGCGCTATATAAATCAATTGAATTGAATTGAATTGCCTCATGGGAACAGTCCAGCCGAACTGCCAAGCCATGCCTTCCCTGGACCGGAAACAAGCTTCCGGGGACCGGTTTCTGGCATTCCAGCCATCTTCAGCCCGTCTTGCTTGAATCCAGTGGTGTGGAGAGCATGGGACTCACGTCTGAGCATACCCATCCCACTCGGGGTGACAAATGCCAAAACCACAGTTGATGGACAGAATGCAGAACAATGTCATACATTCACCCCAGTATAGAGATCTGGGCCTTTGGGTGAATGTATGACATTGTTCTGCATTCTGTCCATCAACTGTTATTTTTGCATTTGTCACCCCGAGTGGGATGGGTATGCTCAGACGTGAGCCCCATGCTCTCCACACCACTGCAGTCAAGCTATCCTGGCTGGTGACGGCTGATAGCCAGAAACCGGTCCTAGGATGCTTGATTCAGGTCCAGGAAAGACCTGTCTTGGCAGTTCGGGCTGGACTGTTCCCATGAGGCACAGGGTCAAGGCTGATTTGCATATGGCTATGTCTGAACTGGAGAGGTGTGGAGTGCAAAAACACTATGGATTTAGGCCCAGATCTCTGTACTGGGGTGAATGTATGACATTGTTCTGTATTCTGTCCATCAACTGTTATTTCTGTATGTATATACACCTACACACAGCAAGCAAGTCAATAATGCATGCTAGGGCAAGTTTCTAAGTCACATAATTATGACACAAAGATATGGAAAACATTAAAAGAAAATTGATAGAAAACAACATGAATTTAAGTACCAAGTAATATGGTTAAAATGTTAACAAAATGAACTTGTCTATTGTTCACTGCTGAAAAACTGGATGATGTGATTCAAACATAGCAGTATGAAAATGATTATGTATGTGATAGTTTAATCTGTATACATAGTCATAGTGTATAATTAACAATATACTAAGGACTTTCATGGATTCCTAAATTAAATACATGAGTAATCAATCAACTGTATTTGAAGCTGGTGCAAATACCTAAAGACTATGAGCTAAATTAAATATAAAAATCATTATTTAAACTTCAATGAAAGTAAAAAATACAAGTATTGTCAGGTGTGATTATCGTCGCTTTAGCGGTGATAATGGGCTTGATGATATGCCTTTGTGAATTCCCATAGAAACATGGGCTTCTATTGGAACTCTCAGGAGCATATTATCAAGCCCATTATCACCGCTTTAGTGTTCTGCCGCTAAAGTAGCGATAATCTGAACTCCGTTCTTGATAATATGCCCCTATAGTGAGGCTGGGTGTCATCACTCGACAAATCATCAAATTAAATGCTTTAAACTGATGACTGGATTTGACCTTCGGCTGCATGCACCCATTGAGGTAATAAGGCAGTGGGAGGCAGTTGTAGAGCTTTAGTGAATGAATTGAAATTGGCAAAAGCAGTCGTATACGTTATTTGTTATTTGTGATAAATAAATAAATAACCCAACATCTGTCACTTGTTAATACATTTCTTTTTTCTCAGGTACTCAATAAGATCGCAGAAGATGAGAACACGCGTCCAAATTATTCATACATAGACATGTTTAAAACACCTGTGCTGAGGAAAATCTCAATCTGTGCAGGAGTGGTGTGGTAATGGAATATGGTTTTATTTTTTTAGTTTATCCTTCCATTTTTGTATTGTTCAAGCAGGTCGATGCCAGAATATTCTTTTTTTTTTGTCTTCCCGCATGCAGGTTTGGCGTCGCATTCTCCTACTATGGAATCAGCCTCAAAATCACAGGCTTTGAGCTGGACATGTACCTGACCCAATTTCTCTACGGGGCCATCGAAGTACCATTCAAGCTGGGCATATTCTTCTTCATGAACAAGAGTAGCCGGCGTCCATCTCTGGCCTGGTCTCTCTTGTTCACCAGCTTCTTCATTGGCATGAACACTGTCATTCCAGTCTGTGAGTTTCTTCTGACACAATACATTGATTTCAGCAACTCATATTTAGTGGAATGTATTTTTGAAATCTGGAGCAGCACTCCATAAAAGTAAACCTATGGAACAATGAAATAGGAACAGAAACAATCCTATGAGCAACTTTTCAAGAAAGATAAACCAAAGAAGAGTCTGAAGACAACTGTGTATTGTAAATGTAATGTGATGTAATTTGTACTTGTAAAGCGCACTAATACCCCAACTGGGGTGTCCTGGCGCTGTAACGCATACCGCTGTGGAACCCTTCCTGGCTTTTCCCTGTGAAATGTCCACTCCTGGGCACCCCCAAGGTGAAGCCAGGCATCCTAGCATTGATGGGGCCGTTGTGGAGATGAATCAAGCTATTGCCCAGAGTTGCAGAGTGGGACCCATGATTGGAATAGGCACCGAGGCGAGAATTATCAGGTCCGGGGAAATTGAGCCCAAGACCCGCCGAGGTGGGAAGTGAACCCTGGTCCCGGGCTAGACCTCTGCATCAGGGTCTGCCGCTCTAACCATTGAGCCACACTTCCCTGTATTGACCTTATGGAGATGTAAAACTTGTCATGAGCAATTCATTAAAAGTGCAGAGCTCATGTAATGAGTGGTAAATAAAAAAGGATAGTATTGCAACATCCTTCAAAACGTGGAGGCTGCAGCAGTAGAGAGCGGGGTAAGAGACGAGGAATCATTTAGAGCTCTTTGAACTGGCCACCGTAACACAGAGGTTGTAGAGGCACCACCCTTGTTTGTCACTTGTTTGTCACCTGCAGCCAGAAAACCAGGTGTATAGTTCACTTTTCATTTAAAGTTATTTATGATGTCCTCAGACCAGGCTGGCTGGCACCTTTCTATTTTCCAAAATCAAACTTGTAACAGGGAAAGGGGTTTAAAAAAAGAAAAAAAAAAGAAGTGTCCTGATGTCACGACAGTTTTCTCCCAACCTCTGGCAGCTATTTGAGGATTTTGTTTGCTCAAGACCACCATGGGATACATGGATTTCCCAGACTATAAATTTTGTGGGGCTGCCACAAGTAAGGAAACACCACTCATGATAACCATCTGAGCTGATGAGAGGGAGGTCTCTCTTGAAAGCTTTTGAGTACTAAAGTTAGTATTCCTAACTTTAGTACTCCCAAAGACCCTTTGTGAATACCGAAAGTCATAAAGTTAGGATTTTGTCTGAGTTAAACTCAAGTTTTGTTCTTCTTCAGACCAAAATGTAAGTTTAACTGAGAAAAAATCCTAACTTTACGAGTTTCTGTATTCACAAAGGGCCTTTAGGACTGCTAAAGTTAGGAATACTAACTTTAGTACTCCTAAATGCATTTTGTGAATACGGAAAGTCGTAAAGTTATTATTTTTTCTCAGATTACTTTTGTGAATCGGGCCCAATATATCTTTCAAACTAACCAACATTTTCAAGACATTGAAAACAGAGACAAGAGAGAATGCATGGTTAGCAAGTCCTTAGTACCTTAATTCTCTAAAGCCACTTAAAGGTGCTATGCTAAATTTTGGCTGAAGCAGTGAGTAGCAGGCTGGTTTAAAGGTGGATCCCGCAGCATCCATGTGTTAGTTAAGAAAATAGCAATCCAACTACTCATTAACGCAACTTTGCACAGGAATGAAAAACACTTCTAGGCTAAAAGATCACTTTTCTTCATTATGGTCACCGTGATCTCTGACTGAGGCAGGTTGGTGCTGCTAATCGGTGAGACCTCTGGCTTGACAAAGCTAGCACCTGTTCCCTCTACTTTATGTTTACAAATCTGAGCTCTTTTAGTATATGATTGACAACTTTATGCTTATCTCATAAAAGCGAACAGCACTTCCAGACACTAAAGCATCAACAAAACTAAACAAACATGGCGATATATATGCTCAGATATTTGCTGTATGCACCCATAACTAGCAACAATGAAGGCATGTCAGCTAACAGAGCGAGTGTCCATGTGGCTATGACAGTTTCAATGAATGAAAACAATCAAATATGTCACTCTAGATAGTAGGCAGATGTAATACGAACATTTATGCGCATGCCTGAAAGTTTCACATATTCTAGAAAGAGATAAAAGAATCGGAAAGCAAGCACTGAGTGAAAGTAGCAGAGGCTTAAACAGGAACTGTCAGTGTTGCCCACTTCTAGTCCCTCCACTTACAGCACAAAGACCTGGGTTGCCATTGAGGAGATGTGTTGACCGACCTAGGAAGGAGTTCTCCTCACTCTCACCTGCTCTGTGTGCAGACTTTAGTGAAGGCAGCATCTGGCATGGCTCAACAAAACTACAATGGAGAAGAGGATAAATGTCTATCTGCAGATTCAAAGGCTATCAAGTTCTAGAAAGTGTTTAATAACATTGATATTATGTACTGCATTATTATAGTAACTTGTGTGTTTTTTTTTACAAACAAATTATTTCATACAGTAAACATTTTGTGTGGTACACAGCAGCACCATGAACAAATTATATTTGTTTTATGTTTTCAACTAGAATGTGGGTGTCCCTTTTACATAGATCTGTGACCATGGTTACACCTATATCGCGTTTTGACCTCTTTATCTCCTTCTTTTCTTAATTCCAGCTCTAGGGGCTCTGCGAACAACCATCGCCATTTTAGGGAAAGGATTGTCCGAAGCTGCATTCACAGCCGTCGATTTGCACACAACTGAGCTCTACCCCACCGTTCTAAGGTATGCCGAGGCAACACAACCTTGTACTGGCACGTATGAGTTGAAAAAATGGCAGGCACCATGAACCCACCATTAGCCTCACAGGACTGGAAGTAACAGAGAAAGAAGTTAGAGATGGACTTGGGAACCCACATTCTCAATCTTCCGTGGGGGTGGGGCGTTCACATTGTTTACAAATGTATGATCAGAGAACTTTGATATTAATCATTTGTATCTGACCCCTCCTCATATTTGATCACTTCACTGAGACTACTTTTAATAGGGTTGCTTTGTATTCCAGGTGAAGTTCCTCATTTCCCAATAGAATATGTAATAAAAGAAGCCAAGATGTCCTGGAGTCAGTCAGCTCCATTGATGTGGTTTACAGGAATGGCTGCCAAAACACTTGGACAGAGCAGAAAGCGTTTCCCATCATGCATTCAGTAGCGGGCCTACTGTCGATTGTACATTGCTCTCTGATGAAAAGTGGGAAAGTGTTACTGTTCTACCTAAGGTGCAAGAGTGACTGTTTTCTACGGTTATTTATTTTAAGAGTTTATTTTAAGAGTTTTATATAGCGCTGGCTAGACCCGGAGGTATCGGAGCGCTTTACATGAGTTTCCACAAAATTACAAGATTACATCAGTTCCGATTTACATCAGTTGCTGGACAAACAATTACAAGAGCATAGAAGACGAGATAAGTGAATTGTAGAGGGAAGGGGGTAAGGGTAAAGGGGTAGGAGGACGATACAGCAGATAGACAAAGGAAAGTCTGCCCAAAGTCCGGCTGGGTAGGTGACGGTCGAGGGGGAAGTCCCAAAACCCATCTCCTCTATAGCTATCAGGTAGCTCCACCAGGCATTGGCCAAATAACTAGGTCTCAATGGGAAAACATTTAAAGAACATGGAGGGCCGAACTCAGCGCCCTACTCAAGAAGCCATCAGCCGACCCCACCGACCTCAAGAACTACCGCCCCATCTCGCTGCTCCCGTTTCCTGAAAAAGTCATCGAGAAGACCGTCAACAAGCAGCTGGCCGCCTTCCTCGAGACGAACGGATCCCTCGCCCCCTCGCAGTCTGGCTTCCGGGCAAACCACAGCACCGAGACTGCCCTGATCGCAGCCACCGATGACATCCGTGCCCTGCTCGACAACGGAGAAACAGCGGCCCTCATCCTCCTAGACCTCTCCGCGGCCTTCGACACTGTCTGCCACCGTACCCTAGTACAGCGCCTCAGCAACGTCGGAGTCCAGGAGAAGGCACTGGAGTGGATCATCTCCTTCCTCGCCGGGAGAACACAGAGAATCCGCCTCCCTCCGTTCAGATCGGAAGCCACCGAAGTCATCTGCGGCGTCCCTCAAGGCTCCTCGCTCAGTCCAACCCTCTTCAACGTCTACATGGGCCCCCTCGCAGACATCGCACGCCAGCACAACCTCAACATCATCTCCTACGCCGATGACACCCAGCTGATCCTCTCCCTCACCAATGACCCCGTCACCGCCAGAGACAACCTACACGAAGGGATGAAAGAGGTAGCCGAATGGATGAAGAACAGCCGCCTGAAACTGAACTCGGACAAGACGGAAGTCCTCATCCTGGGATCCACACCCTCCGCCTGGGACGACGCCTGGTGGCCCACCGCCCTGGGCAGCGCACCCCAACCTACAGACCACGCACGCAACCTGGGCTTCATTCTGGACTCCTCCCTCTCCATGACCAGCGCTGTCTCCTCGTCGTGCTTCAACCTCCTGCGCATGCTACGTAAGATCTTCCGGTGGATCCCCACCGAGACCAGGAAGACAGTCACCCAGGCCCTCGTCACCAGCCTTCTGGACTACGGCAACTCCCTCTACGCCGGAACCACCGCCAAGCTCCAGAAGAGACTTAAGCGGATTCAGAACGCCTCAGCACGTCTCATCCTGGACATCCCCCGGCGCAGCCACATCTCCGGACACCTGAGAGACCTGCACTGGCTCCCGGTCAACAAGAGAATCACCTTCCGACTCCTCACCCACGCACACAAAGCCCTACACAACCAAGGCCCGGGATACCTCAACAGCCGCCTCAACTTCTACGCTCACAAACGCCAGCTTCGATCGACCGGCCACGCCCTCGCCGCCGTCCCCCGCATCCGAAGAGCCACCACAGGAGGACGGTCCTTCTCCTACCTCGCCGCCAAGACATGGAACTCCCTCCCGACCCACCTCCTCCGGACCCAGGACCACCTCGCCTTCAGGAAGCAACTCAAGACCTGGCTGTTCGAGCAGTAGCGGACCCCCCCTCCCTAGCGCCTTGAGACCCTTTGGTTGTGTAGTGCGCTATATAAATGCTGTGATTGTGATTGATAATAAATAGAGGGTAGGGGGCAGGGAAGGTGAGAAAGGGAGGATAGGGGAAGAGACAACAAGGAGACCATTGAAAAGGTAGCAATGGTCTAAAATTTGTTGCACGTCCCTGTTATTGTCAGCAGCCTTCACTATTGTTCAAAGAACATGTGTTTATAATGCAGTACCAATAGTCATAGAGAAGGTGCTTCGGCAATATCTGGAACCCTGCTACTCCCAGGTGTGAAGATAGCATCCATCCCATGATTTCAGCTCACAGACTAATGTAACAAGTGCTACTGAAGCACACTAAATAGTTAAAAAAAATGTTTACTCAACTGAAGACAAGCAAGTGTAGTAACCATTTAATTGAAATATGTAGGATCACCAATGCCTTAAGATTGGTCATTGAGATGTCTTCCAAAATTGGTCCTATGAATCTTCTTTTCAACAAATTCGACGGGTCCAAACCCTGGGTATTCCTCCAACAAACCCTTCTGAAAAAAAAAGGTTAGCGGGTGGTAAGGTCCCATTGTTGAAAACTGTTTTGAGTAGGAGTAAGGCTGCAATGGATGCAGCATGTCAACATGTACGGTATAAGATTATATTGTTGAGTAAGGACGCTAGCCCACATTGTCAATCAAGGCCACAGTATGGATCATAGGGTTGAAGTGACCCAGAGCCATTTATTCAAAAACAGTGAATGTATCGTCAAATCCATAACTTAATTTGTTAAAGAATAAGTAGTGGGTCCCAAAGTTTGCTCAGAATCCTGACCAGCAAGGTTGGGCATTCTTGATTCCACCTTGTGCATCTTTAATCCACCATTACCATCAGTCTCTGCCTCTTTATCTCTCTCACAGATACCTTTTCACCCATGCTTTCCCTCTATCTCTCCCAACTTCATTCTCCATTGTGTATTTCACTCTCTAGTTTTGAATCAACGTTCATTCAGGAAAAGTAAGTGCCAGTGGGCTCGCTCAAATTAAGCTCTGTCCGCAATTGCTTTTATTGCAGAATAATTCCCCAAAAAGAAGGCACCCTCTAGGGTTCATTTGTAGGACTGGGAGCAAGAGGGGAAAAAAACTATATAGTTGGAAAAACTCCCACCCGACCTATGTATTTTCACTAGCGGGTAGAAATAGCTCTATGGGCTACCCACTGCTATACAGATTAATCAAACATCTGTTTATATTTATTGTTCATTTTTTATATTATTTGAGTCAGTCTTATTTTCATCTATAAAAGACAACTTTTATTGCTTTTTTTCATCAATTATTCAAAAGTTAAAAAACATAAGTGAGAGGTCCTAAAAAACCATTAATGTGAACAAGATCAGTGAGCCATGTCTCCTGCAATGAAATTATTTGGTAAACTGTCACAACCTCTATCCATTCCGTTTTAACTATCTTCCTCTTCAGTCCAGCCAGGTGGATGTATCTATGGGGTCCAATCTTGTGGCCCTATCTATAACTACCTATAGGAGGATGATCATAAAGTCAGTCCATACCGTCTAAGGAAGACAAACTGTGGAATCTATTAGAGGTTTGAACCAAAAACCTATGGTCTTTCATTGATGTCTGTGCAGATATTGCCATGTGTCTGGTGTTAAATAAATAGGATTTTGGTTGATATAAATATCCTAGTGGGAAGGTAGCAATCATGGCGACAGGTATGCTGTTAATTCTAGTTCTAATCAGCATGGTTTCAACTAGCAAAGGTGCCTGAAAAGTTAATACAATACAATCGCCAGGTAGAGTTTTTTGCCCACTCCCCACACATTTAACCCTTCTTGCCATTTTAAATTCATTAAATAGATGCTTGGTTAACCCTTTTCTAGCACCTAGACAATTCAATGAATTGTTTCCTAATGAAATCCACATTTCTCTACTGACCGTGGATAATGGAGGGATGTTCATTAGTACTACCATGTATGGTGTAGCTGCAGGCGGTAGATCGAAGCGATCAGATATATGCACTATGTGATCAACTTGTTGGTCCATTAGAGCTGGAATCATTACGCCAGTGCCACTATTGCGTCCTCCTCTATCTTCAGGATGGGATGAATTTCCCGTTGTGGTCACCTTACCCACTATTCTTTCATTTAGTGTATCTTCATGGTTAGGGAGACGTAAACCTGGCCCATTTGGCAGTGTATTGTTTGCTTCGGTCTATGTTGAAACATCAAGCAAAGCTGGACATGTCATATTATCCCGGGCTTTGGGTGCATGAGTGGTAGCAACTATATTCATTAGCTGCAAACATGAATTGGTTCTAGTTTCTACCTTCAATAGACAGGTTTGTATGGAGCCCAGGATATTACTAACATGCTGGTCTAATAATTTAAGAGAATCAACTAAGTTATCTAAAGCAATTATTAACATGCCTGAATCAACAGCAACGCGCACAACAGCAAAGAGCTCTTCAACATTGTGAAGGAACTCTCTAACCCCAGCTCCAACACCAATGAGTCCCACCCTTGCAAGACCTGTGCGACTCGCTGGCCACCTTCTTCCAGCGCAGACATCCACAACAGTTTCAACGCGACAACCGCCCCGTTAACCACTGAGACCTCCACCCCCACGACCACTATCCGCACCACCGCCTGCTCTCCTGGACCAACATCAATGACAACGACACCATCAAGATCATGAACACCATCCACTCCGGACCTCCGTCAGACCCATGCCCACACCACATCTTCAACAAAGTCAGCACAGCAATTGCACACCATCTCCGGAAAGTCATCAATACCTCCTTTAAGACAGCAACCTTCCCGGAGAGCTGGAAGCACGCCAAGATCAATTCCTTACTCAAGAAACCCAAGGCAAACCTCAAGGACCTCAAGAACTTCTGGCCAATCTCCCTACTCCCGTTCCTGGCAAAGGTCATCGAGAAGACCGTCGAAGAACAACTGACCCACTACCTCGAGGAGAACAACATCCTGGACCCTTACCAGTCCAGGTTCCGCAGCAACCACAGCACCGAGACTGCCCTCATCGCCGATACCGATGACATCAGGACCCTGCTGGACAACAGAGAAAAGGCAGCCCTCATCCTGGACCTGTCAGCCGCTTCCGACATAGTATGCCACCACACACTACGAACACGCCTCCACAATGCCAGGATCCAAGAGAAGGCCCTGGACTGGACCACCTCCTTCCTCTCCGGCAGAACCCAGAGTGTCTGCTTTCCCCCCTTTCGCTCTGAAACCACAGAGATCATCTGCGGTGTACCCCAGGGCTTATCCCTCTGCCCAACTCTGTTTAACATCTACATGGCACCGCTCACCTACGTCGCCCATCGGCACGACCTCAACATCATCTCCTATGCCGATGACACCCAGCTGATCCTCTCCCTCACCAAGAACCCCCACACCACCAAAACCAAACTTCACGAAGGAATGAAGGCCCTCGCTGAATGGATGAGGATCAGCCGACTGAAGCTGAACTCGGACAAGACGGAGGTCCTCATCCTCGGATCCACTCCTTCGGCCTAGGATGACTCCTGGTGGTGGACCGCACTGGGAACCACTCCAACACACACCGACCACGCACGCAACCTAGGGGTCATCCTCGACTCCACCCTCTCCATGACTAAACAGGTCCACACCGTCTCCTCCTCCTGCTTCAACACCCTCCGCATGCTCTGCAGGATTTACAAGTGGATCCCCACTGAAAGGAGAAGAACAGTCACCCAGGCCCTTGTCAGCATCAGGTTGGACTATGGAAACGCCCTCTATGCAGGAGCCTTGGCCAAACTCCTGAGATGGCTCCAATGCATCCAGAACGCCTCTGCACGTCTGATCCTCGACATCCCTTGCTGCATCCACATCACACCCCACCTGAGAGACCTGCACTGGCTCCCGGTCAACAAGAGAATAACCTTCAGGCTCCTCACCCACGCACACGGCACTCCACAATACCGATCTTCGTACCTCAACAGACGACTCAGCTTCTACACCCCCACCCGCCAACTCCGCTCCACCGACCTCACCCTCACCACAGTCCCCCACTTCCGAAGAGCGACCTCCGGCGGCTGATCGTTTCCCACCTTGCCGCCAAGACCTGGAACACCCTCCCCATCCACCTACGGCAGACCCAAGACCTGCTGACCTTCAGAAAACTCCACAAGACCTGGCTTTTCGAGCAGTAGCAGCATTCCCCACCCCAGCGCTTGAGACCCTTCCAGGTGAGTAGTGCGCTTTACAAATGATATGATTGATTGATTGATTGAATCTATAGTTACAAGTCGAATGGGGACTGATTGTTCTTTAACCTGGAGTTGACTAGACGCTTGCTTTGGTCGCACTGTCTCTCATCTTATACGGGTCCCAGGGGAGTTAATTTGTGGCTTTCTGACCCATTTTGACGGTGGAAGAGTTGGACTTTGATGGCAAAACAGTGTCAGGGAGGAATTGAATATAGCCATTAGCCTTGTTATTACTACTTGTGTTGTGTTCCTTTCTAAGTCCCATGTCTTTACTAGTATGATTGGTGCGGCTAGTGTATTTCTCAGGTATATGATCAGGAGCTTCAGAGTCATGATGCTCATGTTGCCAGGTCAGAATCGCAATCATTAATTGTATGTAATGCCTCCTCAGCCATTGATATTTGCTTTTCGATAGCCCCCATGGCCCCTGTGATAAACTTCAGGAGCGTAATTTGGGACTTATCTGGGGTACGGTTCCTGCCGACAGAGGCTGTGTGCTTTCTCTTACCCATTAATAATAGGTCAATTTATGCCGTACGGATTGCAAGGTGGGAGGGAGGGTAAAGAACAAATCTTGGATTAACAATTCTCAGCACAGTTACTATTATATACTTAATTGTTATTAAATGTTGCAGCGGGTAGAGTCTGGCCTTTGTCACAATTTAACAGTTAGCACATTCCACAGAGAAGAGTTAATTATTCTCACAAGATGGGCCTCGTGGGAAAATAATTATAGTACGTGTACACACTAAGTCACAATTGCAATAGCGTGTGGATGATTACTAACATTGCAACTTGGGACTCCGAGTCCCAGCAGGGTGTTAACGGCACCAGAAATTAATTTGTGGGCTGAAATAAAGGCAGAAACACAAGCGCGTTCCTCATTTAATGATGAAATGTGTAGCATGTGAGCCACAGGAGTTAACCCCTTCGGCGCTTATGACGAGTTCAGCTCGTCATGAGGCACAGTGGAGCTGTGCTCATGACGAGCTGGGCTCGTCATAACAGCCGTGGAACGCCCACGCGGGGCTAATTCCCCTCCTGTGTGGGGCGTTCTATTGAGTGGGCGGAGTCGTGACGAGCTCAGCTCGTCATGAGCACAGCTCCGTTGTGCAGCATGACGAGCACCGCAGCGCCGCGCGTGGCCTCCCTCCCCCAGCTCTGCGGGGGAATTAGCCCAGCGTGAAAGGGGTTAAAATAGATACCCAAGTATTTTAAGCTGGTTACTTGTTCGGGCACTATGTTGTTTATTCTGAAATTAAATTTAGCTGGCCGTAAATTTCTCAGTCCACAAGCCATTATTTTCATTTTGCTGTAATGGATTTCAAGCTTATTCTCTACACAATAAACCGCAAGAGCCTGTGCAGTCCTTCCGCTGTATGGTCGAAGAGTTAAGTGTCATCCGCATACTTGAGACAATATATGTAATGCCCAGCAAAATTTGGGGGAACTGCATTTTCTGCCTATAATGCTTTGTTAATGTCAGCTAAGTAGAGATTAAACTGAAATTGCATCAGAATTTCTCTAGGGGAGGTCTTGATTTTATGGGTAGTGGTAGTATCAGGTGTTACTTTGACTTTTGTCCATGTGTTAGTGTATAGGATTATGATAGACTTGAGAAACCAGTAAATCTATCACCATTCCTCAACTTCCATTATTTCTAGTTCAAGCTCCCACATTGTCACTTCTTGTGATAGGAATTCCTCTTGAGGCATCTTCACTGACTTCCTTCTCATCCACTTCCTTGCTGAGTGTACATCTCAATTATGCAGCATGTGCAGTGGAAGGAAGGATGATAGGGGGAACATGCACCTACATTGTGGCTGTATTTTACTATCCTACCACTGGTTGAGGGCCTATTTTCTGCCCATGTAACCCTTGCTACGTCCATGTGTCCATAATACATTACTGCCATTGTGTTCTGTGCTAACCTCCATCCAATTATAAAAAACTATCCTTACAATAGAAACTCTGTTCAAATTCCACCTTACCTCCGCTACTGTCCTGTTCCAACAGGTTTGGAGGGCAGACTCTCAGGAAGGAGAAAAAGAAGCACTTCTCCCTCCTCATGTATTCCATAGCAAAACGTCAACAGATACCCCAAAGGGGCAAGGAAACAAATAACAAGTAGACAAGGAGCTCTGTAATGAGAAAGAAACAAACCATTTTATTGTCCTATAATGTAGTCCCCTGCCCTTTTTTCAAGGGCTTTCCACAGAATGGTCTATACCCTTAAGAGTATCACTGAAGCTGATAATCTGGTTCCCAGAGCACAACTAGAAATCTGGTAAGTAATTGACCCGTGTCTAAATCAGAGAGGCGTGAAAAGTTCAGATTAAGGAAAGTCAATTTTTAATAAAGAAATAAAAATACATTTTTCTTGGTCAAAAAGACAGACAGAAAGAAAGACAGGACCTGGGCTTAGCCATTGTTCTGTAAACTTCAACTTTGGCCTATTTCTACAAGGTTTGCTTACCCATACACATGTGTCGTAGGTAAACGAGGTTCAATTCACCAGTGCTAAATGTAAAAGACAGGTTATTTTAGCCCACAAAACACCACCCAATGCATAGTTGAAGTAGAGTTATCTCTTCTGGGTTACATAAAATCCCTGAAACTGGATCAGGGGGTCCATGGTCAAAGAAACAAACCACTTTCATTATTCTCAATATCACATGCATATTGTACCAAGAAGAATAGACAGATTTAACTGAAGCATCTATTAAGACAGAGCAATCCTGTTGGTCAGCATATCTAAAATAACTACACAGTATATAATAAAACAGCAAGAAGGCATGTTGTGAACACTGGGAATTCAATAAACTTTTCTAACATGACTAACATGTCATCCTAAACCTAACAACCTGAAACCTTCGTCTGTGTGTTACACTATGAGAGCATGGGGGGGGGGGGGGGTAAAACAACTTGCAGTCCAGAGTTTCTTAGGGAAACAACACACTGTTGAAAGCAAGAGCTGTTATCAGTGGAGTGGTGTGGCTCACTGGTTAGAGGCGGCAGACCCGGAAGCAGAGGACGGTCGGGAACAGGGTTCAATTCCCGACGGTGCAGGGTCGTGGACCAGGGTCAGCGGACTCGATAATTCTCACATTGGTGCCTACTCTAACTCTGGGCATTAGCTTGCCTTATCTCCACAACGGCGCCCCACATATGCTGGGGATGCCTGGTTTCACCTTGGAGATACCCAGTAGGGACCATCTCACAGGGAAAGTCAGGACAGGTTCCCCAGCGTTATACAACGCGGAGATACCGCATGTGGGGTGATTCATGCGCTTTACAAGACATCATTACATTACATCAGAGGAGGCATAAGGGCAGTGTTCCCTACGAAATGTGAACATGCACTGCTGTAGCGTCCATCATCCGAGATGGAGCTTAATCAACATCCGGCAAGATGCAGCAACTTTGATGTGCGCTGGCAATAGGTAAGACATTCTCTGGATGAATCTTGTGCGATAACCTGGGGGAAAGGCCTCTCCTCTCAAGTGGTCGAGTGTCAATCTTTATACATTAAATCTTATCAGGGACTGGAATTTCCGACATAAGTTTAAGAATGACTGACATAGATTATGTGCACAAGATGTATGTCCCAGTCGTTCCCTTAGGAACATATAAGTTAAAAAGTCGTCCTTTCAGACTACATTATTTTGGTTATAAGTTTGTATTTGTTCTTATTTGACAGAGACATGAACACTTGTCCCAGACTGATGTTGCATCAGGTATTATATGTATGCCTTTAGCCTAATGACTCGACACTTCTCAGTTCTCAGGAAATAAGGTCAGAAGTGGCAGACATGCTAATGATTCTGCATAAAAATTGGAATATGGTACCTCCTGTCACCTAAAATGGTTTGAGGACCTACTCAGAATGGAGTCAGACCTCATGTGCTTTATGTCATCATAAATCTGAAAAGCCAGGAGCCAAACTTCATCAGAAAAACTCAGTAGCAAGGTAAGGTTAGATATCATGAAAACACACAGTCAGGCTGAAGAAAGAGGATCGGTCATGACATTGTATTTACTGTCTTCATTGTTGGGAGGTGAGAAAAAAGCCATTCTTCTTTGTTCGCTGCTATCATTTCATCCTAACATGTTCTTTTCTTTAGAGGCCACATCTGTTACTACACTCCTCAAAGTACAGTGGGATTAAAAGGCTAACATCTGCCCCTTTTACAGCTCTATCACTAGCTTTGAAGTCTGGATCCCCATTATATCCTCTGCCCCCCACCTTGTGGAAAGCAGCAGCAGCAGAAGTCCTTGGTCCATCACTGCTGGACATCTGTAATAATATAGTTAATAGTGGGATTGTTCCTGTCGAGAGGAACAGGGCCTTGGTGGTGCTGCTCCAAATAAAGATGCAGCACAGTGACATGTTGTCAAACTACCATCCTATTTCCAGCCTGCCTTTTTGCTGAAAAACCCATGGTTGTTTGAAAGCAGCCTACTTGTGATATCTCAGTCCAGATTTTGCCCATATGTACACATGTGCGTTTATGGTTTTTAACCGATAATAAAGCTTTTTTTGACTGACTGATTTCACCCATTTTACAACACAGAGATGGCCGTTGTAGCAGTGCTATATGGCTAACCAATACTGGTGGGCCAAGCTCCATGCATTGCCTTGTAGTAGTGCTATTAGATATATCCACAGCTCATGACTTGGCTTAAGGAGACTCTTGAATGCGTAGGTCTTATCTACAGAGGGGATCGCAATCAGTCTTTCAACCACCCTATACATTTATGTTTAAATACCCGATACAAGAAGTGCCGCAAGGATCGGCTTTCAGTCCCACATTTTTTAATACATACATCTGTCCCTTGGTGAAAATAGTAACATCTTTTTGCTGGACCTGACCCCCTCTGCAGAGTCACCACAAAACCTTTTGCCTTTACCATTCAGTTTTTGTTTTTTTTGTCCTCATTTACTGCCCACCTCACTTTGGTCGTACTCTCAGACAGTCCGTGCCCACACTCAGCGAGCTGAGAGTCATAGGCGGCTTAGGATAGGAAACACCCACCTACTGGCACTAAAATATGCTGATATGTACACCAGAGCTGCCCCTGAGATGACTCTATATCGCAAGCTTCCAAAGCTAGGTGGCCCTCTGTTTTTTGTAACTCTTCGTATATACCAGGGAGATTCCCAACCTGGCCTTAGAGTGTTCAGGCAGCATAATCAAAGGACCCCAGAGGGGAGAGAGAAAAACCAACAATAAAAAACTACTCCCTCCATTCCTGGTCCCATCTTGATTTCAATCTATTCCAGATAGTTCTTTTATTTTTGCTGCCAATTCTCAAAAAATCCAACTTGGAAGTTGCC
Source organism: Lissotriton vulgaris (assembly GCF_964263255.1). Classification (NCBI taxonomy): domain Eukaryota; kingdom Metazoa; phylum Chordata; class Amphibia; order Caudata; family Salamandridae; genus Lissotriton; species Lissotriton vulgaris. Next base: position 187,972 of record NW_028243562.1, on the reverse strand, counting down.
AATACCGATGCTTGCCAGTCTAAAAAAGAAGGAGGGATGGAATATGTCCATTTCAGGCAGATTTGTCTCCTAGCCAAGAGTACAGCGTAAAAGAGGAGAGATCTTGCGTGGCCTTTAACATTATCATGGAGTCCACAACAGACCAAGGCTAGATCGATGATTACAGGGGTTCCCATTAAGTCCGAAAAAAATTTGCCCACACTGTCCTAAAAGGGGCTAAGAGCTGGACACTCTTTAAACATATCTAGAGCCGAAGCCAGGCCGCATTACTTACAGTATACAGGCAGCTCCTTGTTGATTTTAGAAAGTTTCAGCGACGAGAAATAAACCCTGTGGATAGTGTGGAGGTGGTTACTTTTCAGCCCTGCCGGTTTTACTATATTGTACAGGAGTTTACACGATGTTAGCCACAGACTATCACAGTCTCAACCAGGTAAGACGCTCCCCTATAGATCTTGAGCTAGTTTGAACTCTCCATTCAGGGAAACAGCCGTTACAATACAACTTTTACAACACACTACCATTACAACGCTACTTTTACAACGCAGGATCCATTACAACGCATGCCTTTACAACGCTTGACATTACATAGCAGATGCTATAACAACGCATTCCATTACAACATAAGTATAGGTAAGTATATCATTTTATTTTATATTTTATTTAACATTATTTAATGAATTTAATTAATATCAAAAATATATATATATTAATTTATGTATTTTTATAAAATAAATTAAATATATTAATTTAAGTAATTTAAAAAAAATAAGTATGAGTATAGGAGTATATGCTAGGTTTGGGTTATGGGGTACAGGGGTATTTTTAGGGTTCAAGGCTAGGTTTGGGTTTTGGGGTACAGGGGTATTTTTAGGGTTCAGGGCTGGGTTTGGGTTTTGGGGTACAGGGGTATTTTTAGGGTTCAGGGCTTGGTTTCGGTTATGGGGTACAGGGGTATTTTTAGGTTTTAGGGCTGGGTTTGGGTTTTCGGGTACAGGGGTATTTTCAGGGTTCAGGGCTAGGTTTGGGTTATGGGGTACAGGGGTATTTTTAGGGTTCAGGGCTAGGTTTGGGTTATGGGGTACAGGGGTATTTTAAGGGTTCCGTTTTTTAAAAAACGACATTAAATTAATTAAATTAAATTAATTAAATTAAATTAATTACAATTTTTTTAAAAAAGATATACTTACCTATACTTACGTTGTAATGGCATGCTTTGTAATAGCATCTGCTATGTAATGACGTGTTGTAAAGGCACGCGTTGTAAAGGATCCTGCGTTGTAAAAATCGCGTTGTAATGGTATGCTATGTAAAAGTATGCGTTGTAACGTCATACATTCCTCCATTCACGGCCTCCAATGCTGCCTGATACCTCTAGGTTTGGTAACGAGATTGTATTCTAGATTGTAACCTTTCCCCAATAGGCTGCCCTCAGATGTATGTAACTGGGCCTGAACCCAGCAAACCAGCTGGAGATATTTGACCTATCCCCACCCTCTCGCTAAGTTGTTCCCAAGTTAACAAAAAGCGATCTAGGATCAGGTCCCCCATACTTCCAATCCTGATTTCTTTAACGGGGCAGCTAAGCTATCTCTCAAACATTCTGGACCCCCAGGGGAGTTCCATAAGGGAGCCATACTGGAGAAATATCCAAGGCTGACCGACCTCCTTAAATCTACCCAAGTTTTACATAGGCCCTACAAAACCTTAAGTCTAACCTTTTTGAAGAACTTAGCATCTCCAAATTTAAACGGAAAGCCCTCCACCGGTAACTGCGCCCCCTGAAGCATTGCTAAAAACATCCCTCCTACTCCATTATTGACTGGCATTTTTAAAAGCATGCAGGCGTGAGAGAATTGGAAGGCCCAAGCATAGAGCTGGAAAATCAGGTAGAGCGAGACCACCCTTCTCTCTACGGCGTCTCAATTTTTTCCAGGCTAACTTCGAGTATTTATAGCCCCAAAAAAAGAACTAACCTCCCTCTGGATTTTCTCCAGTTGTGATTTTTCAAAATGTATTGGAATGCAGTTAAAAAGGAAGGTTATTTTTGGGAGAATCAATATTTTAGCTAGATTAGCTCTGCTGATTATTGAGAGAGGAAGCGAAGCCCAGGTCTTCATAAGCCTCACGCACTCCCTCCACACTACTGTCAAATTAACCTCCGCAAAACTGGTGATGTCTTGCACTATATTAACCCCTAAGTATCTCATACTGGGGCTTACCCGGAGTTGATGTTGATTTGCCACCTGATCCCAAACCAAAACTTCGGTTTTAGCCAAATTAATTTCGTACCCTGACACTAAACCGAAATCTTGAGCTCGGCTAATGACAGCTGGAAAGACCATGTTGAGATCGGCGGTAAAAATCAAGATGTCATCGGCATACAGGGCTACCTTTCTCTCCCACTCTCCATACCTCAAGGGCTGAATGTTGATATCTTCGCTTAGCCTTTGAGCAAATGGCTCGATGTATAGGTCAAAAAGGAGAGGGGAGAAAGGGCAGCCCTGTCTCGTGCCTCTAGATATGTTAAATGGTGCAGTGACACCACCATTTACCAACAGCCTAGCTGAGGGGCTACTATATAGAGATCGTACTGTGCGGCAAAACTTCTCGCCAAGGTTGAACTTTTTAAAGGCCTCCGACAGGTATGACTAATTCACCCTGTCGAAGGCCTTGGTGGCGTCCAAAGTCATGGCTGCTAGAGGGATAGAAAAGGTGGACGCCAGGCCTATTGCCCTGATGAGATCATAAGTTAGGTGTGATAACTAGCGATACCTCACAAAGCCCTTCTGGTCAGAGTGCAAGATGTCCCTAGCTACTGTACTCAGGCGTGCTGCCATTATTGAGGGGAAGATTTTGTAGTCGGCATTCAATAAAGATATGGGTCTGTAGGACCCGCAACTGAATGCCGCTTTCCCAGGTTTCAGGATTAGGACTATACTGGCCTCGTTCCATGCGTCTGGGGGGATCAGGCCTTCTTTCAAGATCTGATTGAAGAGTTTGGTCATAAAAGGAATACCCTGATCCCCTATTACCTTATACATTTTGGAAGGTAGGCCATCTGGCACGGCGGCCTTGCCACTTTTAGTATTACAAATAGCCTCCCTTACTTCCATACAGGAAAAATCCCTGTCCAAATATTGTTGTTGCTCAGGGCTAAGAGAAGGAAGCGAAATACCATCAAGCCACCTCTGAGCCCACTGGCTGTCCAGGTTACCTTCCTCCAAATATATATTCTGGAAGAAAGCCTGAAAAACATCTTGAATTTCCTCATCTGTACTGAAGGTGCCCCTCTCATCTCTAATTTCCTTAAAATGGCTCCTTGCTCGATCTGATCTGCTCTTCCTAGTGAGGAGCTTACCTGCTCCATCGCCATATTCAAAATGTGAGATCTTACTGGCTTCCCACCTTCGGAGAAGCCTGGTGCTCAGAATGTTTTCAAGGAGGGCTTTTAATTCTTTGTTCTTATCTTGCTTCCCTTGCAAAGTTTCAGGAGGCACTGATACAGAGAGATCTAGCTCTGCGTCCTTTAGGCTACCTTCAATATCTGTGATCTCTTCCCTGTATTTTTTATTCCTGTAGCAAGATCTGCTAGTAATATGAACCCGTAGGAAAGCTTTCAAAGAGTCCCAGACAGAGGTGAGTAAAGCTGTACCAACATTCACCTCTAAGAACCACACCACTTCTCGTGAGAGAAAGAGATCTTCTTCCTCCTCCAAAAGTATGGTACGATTAAAGGACGAGGTCCTAGTTAGACAGGGTGCATGGCATTTCAGAGTCAAAAGGACCCCAGAGTGATCCGAGAGGTGAGGGGCCAAGTATTCTACGGTCCTAACCATGCCCCTTAGTGAATAACTAACCATCACAAAGTCAATACATGACTGGTGTCTGTATTTGAAATTACGATACGAAACCTCTTGCTGCTGCCCTGATCTATCTCTCCAAATGTCTGACAGTGTAAACCAGGGGTCTCCAAAACGGTCCTGGAGGGCCGGATCCATGCCAGATTGTATCTCAATGGGGATATCCGAAAAATCTGGCAAGGATCCGGCCCTCCATGACCGGTTTGGAGACCCCTGGTGTAAACTGTCTCATAACCCCCAATAGATATTCTCGGAGATTTATCCAAGGCTGGGTTCAGCACGGTTTTAAAATCACCTGCCAGGACCATTGGCTCTGGAAAGTCCAGTAAATGCAAAAAATTGGCCTTTAAGCTGGTGGGGTCGTCCTGGTTAGGGCCGTAGTATCCAATTTACCTGAGCAAGGTATCCATTATTGAGACTTTTACGATCACCCATCTACCATTGGAGTCTTTTATATAGGAGTGGACATAAGCCCTAGCTGACTTCTTAAAAATGATTGATACCCCTCGAATATTTGCTGAGTGGTTTGTGCTGACATGAGTGCCCACCCAACTTTGAGGCTTTAGCAAAGAGGTCATTTCATCTTCCATTAGATGTGTTTCCTGGAGGACAATGATATGCGCAGAAGAATCCCTTAGATATTGTAAGATATTATCTTGCCTTGGCCTAGTGCGCAGGCCTTTGACATTCCAGGAAAGGATCTGAAGGGAAGTCATGGTGGCTCCCTCTTCTCGACCCTGAGAAAGTGTTATGGATCAGCATTCGACCTCCTCCACACCAAGTCTGCGCCCTCTGCCCTAAGTCTAAAGCTAAATATGCCGGACATATCCAACCTGGCGAAAATGAGGATTTTTTTGTGTGTTTTCTTCCCCCCCTCCACCTCTCCCTACTCCCCAACCCCCTATCCCCCCCCACCAGAGAACCCAGCCCCCAATCATCCAGACAGATGTAGTCCATATATTGCATCCTGAGATTCCCCCTGCGTCCCCCACCACAAAAATAAAAGTAAAATCACCCTGGAGTGCTCATACTTAAGCCTATATAACCTCAATAACACAAAAAATATAGGCCTACCATATTGTGAGGAAGAGGGAAAGGAACAAGAAAAATGGGAGATACAGGGAAGCCCAGACAACGGCTACCTTAATCTTTCTTATCCCCTTTCTCCCTTTGTTGTTTCCCTGCTTTGAAACCTGGTCCCTCCCCAGACATGCTTCTACATAAAAAGAAGATGATAACTTTGTATATAACAGCCAAATATTTATAGAATTAAAGTAGCAATATGTCCGAAAGGAGGAAAGGCATAACTGGGAGCTAACATTACAGAAGCTTGAGTATTCTAGCCTGACTGCAAATTTACAAGTAGATCTTCAGCCTCCTGTACTGATGTAACATTGTACATTGTGTTATTAAACATAATCCTCAAAGAGGCGGGGAATTTAATTTGGGCCACTGCTCCCAATTTTTTTAATTCATCAAACTTCTTTCCCAATTCCCACTGTCTATCCAACGTGGTCCTAGCCAAGTCAGACCTGATCTGCAAGGAAAATCCTTACCTCTTGGTAATTTGAGTTTAAGAGAAAGGTTTAAGATCTTTTCCTTCACGTAATAGGTGTGGAAATTAATAAGGATTTTCCTTGGCTTAGAGTATTTCGGGTTACGTCTGAAGAGGTCCCTGTGAATTCTCTGGATGTCCCTGTCCAATTCCTCAGCAGTGATTTCAAGATCCAGCGGCTCTTTTAGGAGGTTAATCATGAAGGGTTTAAGATCTCTCCCCTCACTCCCTTCTGGGACATTCAGTACCCGTAAGTTATTCCTATGTGAATTGTTTTCTAATAGCTCCAACCTATCCCTTAGGGCTCCTCTTCTTTTTTCAGAGCTGCAAAATCTACTTTTAGGACAACTACTTGTTCCGGTAATGCCCCCACGTCAGATTATAATGTTTCTGTCCTTGTATTTAGAAGGTCGACTTTTTTGTCCAGAGACTCACAAAAGCTCCTGATTTGCCCTTTGTTTGCAGCAAAAAACCTCTAAGCCATTTTTTATATCTACTGCAAGTGAAGCCATGAGAAGTTCTAAGGAGGTGATCGAATGTGCCTCTGGAGCTGGGGCCGGGACCAGAGCCCCTGGGTTCGGACATGCTGCCCCTCCATCTAGACGAGCCCCTGCCGGGACCAAACCCTGGCCCTTGAATGGTTCCTGAAGGTTTTCTAAAGAGTCCGTCTGGGAAGACTGGCCCACGTCTCCTCTCTCATCTTTCCCTGCCTCTGACTCTGCCTCCATCCCATCGTCGCTCACTGCTCTCCCGGGGCTTCCTGTGTCTTCCAAGACACAGTCCTCACGAAGAGTGTGGCTCCCTAGCATTGCTTTCTTTAAGGTTTTGGGTGCAGCCCCTAGCCTTAGTTGATTTTGTTCTCTCAGAAAAAGGTAGAGGAGATCTTTTTTTCAGCCTTTGCTTCCTTTCGGGAGATCGCCTTCTCCTTACACCTGGAGCTGCTGTTGCCACCTTTAGCGCTGGTATTCAAATCTTTACCGTTGCCACTCCTCGGGAAGTTACCCGGGGTTTCAGTACTAGTGCCCCCACCCCCCCTCGGACACTTCAGCTGTATCTGTAGCTGTGACTGATCTGTGATTTTCGTGGCAGACTTAGCCCTTACGGGCCCCCCTCCTCCCCTCCTCTTCTTATTTTTCCCGTGGCTTTTGCAATTACTCAGGGGAGAGGCGAAGACAGAGGCCGAGTCCACAACAGAAATGGCAGTGTCCGCCTCAGCCAGAGTCTCGTCTGGTACACCTCCTACCTTAACCCCGGGCTCCCTCTCAACCTGCAAACCTCCACGGCCCGACGGTGAAGAGCCAGCGTTGCTTCGTGTCAGGTCGACCTCGCTGCTTCCCTCCGACTGGCTGATTTCCTCAATTAGCTCCAGGTTGACTGCCACTCCTCTAGAGCTGCCTCTGAGGAGCCCCCGGGAAGCAACTCTCCGGCTCCTCATCAGCTTCAGCGCCGCAGATCTCCAGCGCGTCAAGGCAAGTGAGGTGAAGGGAACCAAAGTGGCTGGAACTGAGCCGGATAAGCCTCGTTCGCCTTCTCCAACGCCTTCTCCAACGCACATTCGTACAAAAGAAAAACAACAAAGAAAAAAAAGAAAAAGGAAACACATCCCAGACAGGCTTCAGACCGAAGCATGGCACGGAAACCGCCTTATTAGCGGTCACCGAAGAAACTAGAAGGGTACTGGACCAGGGAGGATCAGTGGCAGTGATCCTCCTTGATCTAAGTGCCGCCTTCGATACGGTCAGCTATACCACCTTGCTGGACCGTCTCTATGACATCGGAGTTTCAGGTGATGCTTTAAGGTGGTTTGACTCCTTTCTGTCTGGGAGGTCGTTTCAGATCTTCGACGGAGAGACAGTGTCCTCTAGCAAACCCCTGAGTTGCGGAGTACCACAGGGCTCCTCCCTGAGCCCTGTATTGTTCAACGTGTACATGAGGCCGCTGGCGGGTGTTGTCGAACCGTATGGCATTAAAATTGTGTCATACGCCGACGACACCCAGCTTGTGGTCTCGCTGGCCACTGAGAACAACAGGCATTCCCCAGCTGATCTGCTAAAATGCCTAGAGGACGTTAAGGGATGGATGACCAACTCCTCCCTAAAGCTAAACGGAGAAAAGACGGAGCTCATGCTTCTGGGCCCAACCTCTCCTGTGCCCTTCACCTCCTTGTGGCCCTGTGCACTGGGCCCCCCCCCCCACCCCTAAGGAGAGTGTCAAGAGCCTGGGAGTGTGGCTGGACAACAAGCTCTCCTTCTCCACCCAGGCCACTAAGCTGTCCGCCACATGCTTTGGCCTACTTAGAATCCTGAGGAAGGTTCTCCCGCTACTTCCCCTGGAGGCCAAAAAGGTGGCGGTGCAAGGTCTCATCCAGTCTCGCCTGGACTCGAACAATGCCCTATACGTGGGGGCACCCGAGATGACCCTTCGGAAACTGCAGGTTGTACAAAACTGTGCAGCACGTACCCTGCTGAAAATCCCGCGCACCCAGTCAGCCAGACCTGCTCTAAAAAATCTCCACTGGTTTCCAGTGAGGCAGAGAGTGGCCTTCAAGGCGCTGTGCATGGCGCACCGCGCCTTCTGGAAAACGGGCCCAGCCATTAACAATGACCTTGTCATCCCCTACCACCCTAACAGGAACCTTCGGTCGACGGAGGCGTTCCTTGTCGTTGTTCCCAGAGTGAAGCGAGCCAGGTCTGGGGGTAGGCTGTTCTCTTTGAATACCGCCAGGCTCTGGAATGCTCTCCCCCTCTCACTCCGGTTCAACCCAGACCTCCTCTCATTCCGGAAGAACTTAAAGACACTGCTGTTTGCCAAAACCTATGTGCCCTAACTCCTCTTCCCGTCACTTCTCTGCTTCAACTCAGCGCTTGGACGCCTACGGGCAGCAACCGCGCTTAACAAATATTCTTACAATTACAATTACAATTTTTCTACTGTGGATATATAGCATCACAATATTCAATTTTGTCTAATTAAAATGGGTACTATTTCTTTTTTTAATCAATCCATACTCTTCAGCCTTTATGTTGACCCTATAGGAAATTCGTTACAAATCAAAAATATTTTCATGCTTCAATATGTAAATAATATAGACAATTATCTTTAGAATTAATGAGTCTGAAAATTCTTTTGGGAAAAGCTTATGAACTTATCTCGTCCTTCCTCATGAAATAAAACCTACAAAAACCATACTTCATCAGTCTCTTACCCCTCCTCTATGGTTATAATTACTCTCACTTTTCTTGTTTTATGTCTGTATACGCCCCATAGTGTATGTGTGTGTGCATGTGGTGTTTAGAAGACACATTTTGTGTTAGTCTGTTTCTGTTCGTTTCTCTGTGCGTACATGAAATACAACATATATTGCATTACAAATGCTATAGGTGTCACATTTGCTAAAGTTATAACTATTGGCATTGTCATACACAATGCCAATAACTCAAACTTTAATGCTGCGAGACCTATTGCATTGTAAATGCTTGTTTTGCTGTTATGGAAAAGGCCTTTTTGTTTGTTGCAGTGGAGAGCTGCGTACACTTTCTCTACAATAAAACCACCACTCACAACCGACCTCAACCCACTCTACGAAGAAACTGGAACAAAATCACCATCGACCAGATCTCCTCATCGCTTCTTCAAAACCCACCTGCCCACTCCTCAAACCCCGACCAAGCAGCGTTTAACCTCACCCAATGGCTATCCAACAGCGCCGACATCCTAGCACCGCCGAAAAAAACGTCAAATCAAACTTGGCAGCAAAAACACCTCCTGGTTCAATGATGATCTTAAGAAATCCAAGAAACTCTGTCGCTTCCTGGAGAAGGCCTGGAAAAAAGACCCAAACACCAGCACCAGGGACGCCTTCAAAAACGCCACCCGCATACACCACCAACTGATCCGGACTGCCAAGAAAGCCGCATTCAAAGACCGACTAGACAACAACGCCCACAACAGCAAGGAACTATTCAACATCGTAAAAGAATTCACCAACCCCTCAGCCAACTCCAACGACATCACCCCCTCTCAAGCCCTCTGCGACTCCCTAGCCTCATTCTTCCACAACAAAATTGCAGACATCCACAACAGCTTCGAAATCCAACCCGGAGACCATCCCACCCAATCTTCTGGCGTACCTGCACCCCCCTCGAACATCCTTAATAACTGGAACCCAATCTCCACCGAGGACACCATCCGCCTGATGAAATCCATCCACTCAGGATCCCCCACAGACCCATGTCCTCACCACATCTTCAACAAAGCAGACTCCATCATAGCACCACACCTCCGAGACGTCATCAACTGCTCCCTCAACTCCGCCACCTTCCCGGAAAGCTGGAAACACGCCGAACTCAGCGCCCTTCTGAAAAAACCCACAGCGGACCCCACCGAACTCAAAAACTACCGCCCCATCTCGCTCCTACCATTCCCGGCCAAAGTCATCGAGAAAGCCGTCAACAACCATCTCGCCGCCTTCCTCGAAAGCAACAAATCCCTCGACTCTTCACAGTCCGGCTTCCGAGCCAAACACAGCACGGAGACCGCTCTCATCGCAGCTACAGACGACATTCGAACTCTACTAGACAACGGAGACACAGTCGCCCTCATCCTCCTCGACTTCTCCGCAGCCTTCGACACAGTCTGCCATAGCACTCTCCTACAGCGCCTCAATAACACCGGGATCCAAGGAAAAGCTCTGGAATGGATCACCTCATTCCTCACCGGAAGAACCCAGAGAGTCCGCCTCCCACCATTCAAGTCCGAAGCTACTGAAGTCATCTGCGGCGTACCCCAAGGTTCCTCACTCAGCCCCACCCTCTTCAAAGTATACATGAGCCCCCTCGCGACCATCGCTCGCCAACACAACCTCAACATCATCTCCTACGCTGATGACACTCAACTGATCCTCTCACTCACCAAAGACCCCAACACCGCCAAAACCAACCTACATGAAGGCATGAAAGAAGTAGCAGAGTGGATGAAACACAGCCGTCTGAAACTGAACTCAGACCAAACAGAAGTCCTTATCTTAGGCACCTCCCCCTCCGCTTGGGACGACGCTTGGTGGCCAGAGGCCCTTGGAAAAGCACCCATCCCGACGGACCACGCACGAAACCTGGGCATCATCCTGGACTCCTCTCTCTCGATGAACAGACAAGTCAACGCAGTCTCATCTTCATGTTTCAACATCCTCCGCATGCTCAAAAAAACATTTCACTGGATCCCCACCGAAACTAGAAAGACAGTCACCCATGCACTGGTTACAAGTCGCCTGGACTACGGAAACACCCTATACGCCGGTATCACCGCAAAACTCCAGAAAAAACTCCAACGCACCCAGAACGCATCAGCCAGACTCATACTAGACATCCCACGCAAAGACCATATCTCTAGCCACCTGAAAAACCTCCACTGGCTCCCCGTCAATAAGAGGATTACTTTCCGACTCCTAACCCACGCTCACAAAGCACTCTACGAACTTGGACCCGAATGCCTCAACACACGACTTTCCTTCTACACCCCCCCTCGCCAGCTACGATCTTCCAACCAATCCCTTGCTACCATTCCTCGCATCAATAAAACCACCATGGGAGGAAGATCCTTCTCCTACCTCGCAGCTAAAACCTGGAACTCACTCCCCATCCACCTACGTCTCACACAGAACCACCTAGCATTCAGAAAGCAACTTAAAACCTGGTTATTCGACAAGTAACTCCCTTCCCCTCCTCAAGCGCCTTGAGACCCTCTGGGTATGTAGCGCCCTATATAAATTTCTACTTGACTACTTGACTTGACATGTCCTCACCATGCTGTGTATTGTTGCGTACCTTCTTCACTTACTTGCCTGCAGGGGCTCAGTGCCGTGAAATGTGTTCTTTCTAAACTTTCCACAACTCACATGATTCAAACGAAGAGGACACACTTCTTCTTGAACCAGCAAATTCCAAAAGGCAGCATGCACTGGGGCCATGGACATAGGTTCTCCCCAAATGAAACTTCCTAACATGGTAATTGGCTAGCTAGAGGGCCACGGGTTGGAGCCGGGTTTCGGGCATTGCGACCGGTGCAGCCGCACCAGGCATGGACCTTCCGGGAGTGGGGGTTGCATTTGTTTTTAAATTAACCTATGGGTTTAAAAGGATGCTCTGCAGAGCAGAGCTCTTTGAGTATAGAGTAGTTTTCGGGTATCAATAAAAATGTCAGGATAACTCTGGTGGTTAATGTTCCTGCTGGGGAGAGATCTTTTGCCTAGTGGCAGTTTTGACTCATCATAAAGTAGTGCAGAAGGTTAATGTGCCTACTGCAAACAAAGAACGTGTACATTGCAGATCAAAGAACCGTGTGTAAGATACAAAACATCATCAACAAACGTGGATGCACAACAGGGCTGGTCACAAGCTTGGTCCTTCATTAAATCTCTGTGTTTTTGCGCCATGTGTAGGCCTTGCATCTTTTATTACTTTGTTCCTAGTTTGATTTAAGCAATCAATAACTTTCAGTTTTAACTAAAACAATCTTTAATTTAAGCAGTCGACACAATTCAGCTGTGTCTGAATAATCTTCAGACTGGCCGACATTGCAGCATCTGTAAAGCACTGCAGAGGGGCTTCACCTTGGAACTGGGCACTGGCTTTAAAGGCTGCAGAAAAATGTGAACCTCAAAATACCCTGTTACAGCTGGAAGAAATTCCAGGGTGGAAACCACTAGTCCTGCAAGAGGGCCAATTCAAAAACACTAAACATGGGCGGAAAATCCGTTCTGCTTGCGGATTTCGCGGATTTTCGGTAAATTCGCAATCCGCGAGATTCGCGAATTTCCCGCAAAATCTGCGAACGGAAATCCGCGAACGGAAGGAATTGGGTCAAAAGTTCAAGCTGACTTTTGTAACTCTTTTAGAATGGCGCCGGCAAGCTGCCAGCGCCATTCTAAAATAGTTACAAAAGTCAGCTTCAACAGGAAGCTCTAATAGATAAAGTAAAGCAGGTGCTGCTCAAATTCAGTTACACAATCATTAATCACCCCAAACTTGGGGTGATTAATGATTGTGTAACTTAATTTGACCTTCAACTGGAGCACCTGCTTTACTTTATCTATTAGTGCTTCCTGTTGAAGCTATTTCTAGCTATTTTAGAATGGCGCTGGCAGCTTGCCGGCGCCATTCTAAGTGGGGCTGAGGGCAGAAGGGCACAAAAGTGGGACAGAGGGCAGAAGGGAACATAAAAATGTGTGGGGCAGAGGTCAGAAGGGCACAGAAGCAAGTGGTACAGAGGGCAGATGGGCATAAAAAACGAGAGGGTGGCAGTGATTAGGCAGGCAAAAAAAAAACCCCGCGAAATTGCAAAGCGCCTCGCGAACACGCAACGAGCCTTAGCGAACACCCGCAAACACGCAAAAATTAAAAAATCCGCAAATTCGGGTGAATTCGCGAATTTTGCGGATTGCCAATTCGCAAATCCACGAATTGCCAATTCACAAAATTCGCCCATGCTTAAAAAACATCAAGCTGTGGCCACGCCAAGTCAAAGCAGCACAGGGTGTAAATCAAACAATACCTTCAACAAGGCCTCGAGGCACTGTGGTAGACAAGAGTCCTTGCATTTGTCATTTGTGTTTATATCTTCACTTAAGCAGTAAGACAATGACTTATTTTCGAAGAAATACTCTCTTTTCATGTAAAGAGTACAATACCACTTGAAATCACAATTTTACACTTTCCTTTCAACCCATCAGCTGCGCCCCTTGCTCTGCCGGTTGAGACCCCCAAGCACCGTCTTTGCGACCTCTGTCCTCTGAGACAGCAAGGACAGTGCCAGAAGCAAAATGTAGATCTGATGAGCACTGTTGGCTTTCTGCAACTGCTGCTGGGAGCTCCAAAAACACCCTTTCTTTTCTGTAAAATGTATACATTCAGTAACACCAACCACACTCATAAACAAAACAAGCATTGGCAAAGCCAAAAGGTCTCGCATGTGGGACCTTATAAGTGTTTAGCCAAGCAACAGTTGATGTTGTTGCACCAAGGATATTGTGCTGGATAACTAAACACTTATAACATATAACATCCCAAAGGCGAGACCTATTGGCTATGCCAATGCTTGTTTGATAATGTTCCTTTCTTGCATGGTGGCATGGTCTGGGAATGGATGGAAGATGTTTAGCTGATGTCTTCCCACTCTACTAGGGGCCATCTGAGGTGGCTGGAAGTTTTGTCTAAAATGAACAAAACAATGGTGTGCATATAACTACATATAACTGAATGCATTTTTTTGTGGATGTAAAATAAACACAAGTAATCCATATTTATACGCATATAACTAGAACGGTATGTTGCGATTTCAGGTTTCTCAGGTCCATTCCAGGTTTATTTTAAATGGCTTACTGTATAGGTATACGATTAAAGACATGTATTGTCTGTACATATGTATATAAAAAACAATATGTGACAGATGTTTTAGAAAGTGCTGTTTTCATACATTTTGGTTAGCTGTGGGAAACCTTCTAGGTAAACTCCTGACTCTCCAAAGACCTCTCCTTATTGTGACAGACATGCATACTGAGGGGCATTCTAGAAAGTGATAGGTGTGCATACTAGGCTGTGGAGTGAGGCTAGACACTCCACTCACACTTATCCCCAGAGTGCCAAACATGCATAGTGGTGTCTGGGGAGACACTAGCTTCTCCATTTAGACCTTTGTCTTGGATAACAGGTGCACATAGGCCTCTCTGCTCAGACCTCTCTCTTGGATGACAAGTGAGTGTCAGAACAGACTGGCATCTACTATGAGACCTCTCCCTTGCATGATGAATGTGCATGGTATGGTGTAGAGAGGTATTTGCCTCTCCATTAAGACCTCTCTCTTGGATGAATGGTGTGTGTAATGCGCTTTGCAGAGTGCCTGCTGTCTCTGCTTAGAGTTCTCTCTTGAATGCCTGGTGTGCATAGTAGGGTGCTGTAAGGGACTGGAGTCTCAGATGCAACCTCTCTCTGGGATGAAAGGTGTGCGTACTAGGGTGTATTCAACAACCTCCCTCTCCACTGAGACCTCTCTCTGAGGTGACGGATGTGTACAGTAGGGTGTGGGGGAAGACTGGCCTCTGCTGAGATGACTCTCTGGGATAACAGATGAGTGTAGTAAGGTGTGGGGAAGGACTAACATCTCTATTCAGACCCTCTCTTTGATGACACTTGTGCGTGGTATGGTGTTGGAAAGACTGGAGTCTCCAATGAGAATATGATGAATATGAGCACTTGGGTGAGGGGAGGAACTAGCCTTTGCACTCAGACCTTACTCTTGGTTGAACGGTATGCTTAGAAGAGGGCAGGGAGGGACTGGCCTCACCGATGTAACTATTCTACAGGGTGACAGATAAGCAAAGCAGAGTGTGATAATGGGCACCTTCTATAGTGAGACTCCTCCCAGGGGTGACAGATGCTCATATTAGAGTGGGTCTACCCCTTTTTTAGGATCCTGTGAGAGTCATGGGATTGCACATGTAAACAAAAAAAATAATAATGTATACTTTGTTTCATCACAGTGCTTATGCCTTTCAGACCTCCTCTCAATAACTAATGGGCACAGGATGCCCTCTAATATACAATGTGTGCCTGAGTCTCACAACAACAATGTTACACAATAAACAGTAATAGCACCCATTTCATTTCTAACAGCCAGCAAATCACAGTGCTCACTACTGCAGGACTGTTGGGAGCCTTTTGTTCCTACAGGAGTGAGACAGCTGATAGGAAAGAGGGGCCTCTGCACCAATCAGATAGCTCAATTTTTAAATGTATGCTCTCTTGGACTCTCACAAGATTCTCATGAACCCAACCGTCCAGATATACCAACATTTTTCAACCTTAATTGCTCAAAAACTACAGAATGGATTCACATCAAATCACAAAAAGCAAGCTACTTGCCATATTTGGTGTAACGCTTCAGGACAAAGTCTATGGAAAATACAATGGGATTTTGTGTAGTGGAACCCCTCTTTTTATCTCGTTGCCCAATTGACGGATCACCTCACAACTTTCCATGCACAGACTAGTCAAAGAGAAGCACTTTTTCAAAAGTTTTGTGAAGATTCGTCAAACATTTTCAAAGTTATTAGCAACACAAACTAGGCAGTCAGCAGAGAGTGTGCTGTTGGTAGTTATCCATACACCATGTTCACTCAGAGGAAAGGACTTTGAAGAGGGGTGAGTTGCTCACTAAAACTTTTAACACCCAGCCTTTACTCTGTACAGAGGTGTCAGCAGAGAGTGTATTTTGTCATAAAACGAAACCATCCACTCTGTATAGAATTGTATTAGAAAGGCTTACTCTGACAGCAAACTTTACCATACTCAATCTGTATTCTGTTACAATGTGGCAGTATAAGGCCTAGTGTTAGCCTAACACCTTGTACACTGACCCTTTAATAGAGAGCTTGCTGTCTGTAAACCCTTCCATGCATTGTGTTCACACATAGATAAGGTCTTTGTAGAGGTATGAGTAACTCATAAAAGCCTTTTATACACATCCTTAAACCTGTATAGTAGTATCCGCACAGAGGCTATGTTGTAATAAAAGTGAGGTATTGACTCTATTTAGAATTGTATTAGAAATGTTTAGCTTTTAATCAAACTTTACTATAGTTAATCTGCAGCCTTTTAAAATGTGGTAGCAAAGGAACTAGAGCAGGGGTCTCCAAACTGGTCCTGGAGGGCCGGATCCATGCCAGATTTTTTGGATATCCCCATTGAGATACATGTAGTAATTTTTAAAATCTGGCATGGATCCGGCCCTCCAGGACCGGTTTGGAGACCCCTGGACTAGAGTTTCTCTGAAACCTTCTACACACACTCTTCACTCTGTTCAGAGCTGTCATTAGAGAGGGTTATTTATGTGAAACCAATCACACATCCGGTTCACTCAGTAAAATGCTGTTAGGAGAGGGATGAGTTTCTCATGAAAGCCTCTTACACGCAGCATTTATCTTGTAGAGAGTTCTTAGAAGAGAGGCCAAGGTGTTGTAAAAGCAAAGCATTTACCCCTTATACACTTGTAAGAAAAGGAGACACTCTTTTAAACTCTACCAAACAGACTCTACACCCTCTTAAAATGTGATAACACAATCCTCTCTAGGGGAGTCCACGTAGGAACTCTTTAGCTGTAAGACGTCCTCTAGCTCTAAACATACAGAAAGAAAATTGATCAGAAGAATGAACAAGTAAAGTTTAGAGTGATTGGCTGTAATGGATGTTTAGTGTTTAGTGAGACACTCAAAGGCCAGGCATTATGCGTTGTAAACAGAGCTGTAAAACAGTTGAGAAAAGAGAATTATTTTACGTGACTCTTCTGCAACCTTTTAAACCATGGCATTCTGAAAAAGAATTGCTAGGTGACCATGAATTCTATGAAGATTCTTTCAATGCAGTTTAAGATAATATTCAATGTGCAGTGTTTCCCATGTATCTGAAAATGTCAATCATGACATTCAACTAGAACAAACAATTGCTATAGAGGCTGTAATGGACAGTTCGCAAGAAAGCCAGAGCTCAGGCACTACAAATCCATAATCCATCCCTTGGCCAGTCTATCTTTGTGAATGAGGCATCCATAGCTATGAATAAAGTGCAAAAGCTACTAGTTAAGTGAGGTATGAGAGCATTGATTTAGAAAACGTGATATTTCAACTGAATGAAGAACTGATACTACGTTTTCAAAACTTAACAATAGAAGTAGATCATGTACTTTCACCTGATAAGTCTGAATGTTCATGTACAGCATTCAAGCCTATACCTCTCTATCATAGTGACCATGCAGGTACAGTCAAACGTTTTCTGATGAAAGGGGTGACTGCATTTGTTCAGAGAAAGACTGGTTGTGATCTCTCGTGTGTTGTGGCTAGCTGCTCACAACATTGAAGGAATCACATTGCATCAACTATGTGTGTTGCCCGTGGAAGAGGGCGACAAACTAGACTAGCTGAAGTTTCCTGGTGATGCTTATAATGAAGTCTCCATGGTTCTGAAAATATTGAAGGCCCTTATTAATGATGAAGTTAGAAGAGTGTCAACCCTAAGGACAGCTTACATTCATTTGTTGATGCAAGTCTGATCCAAGGGTTGGAGTGGGTCACATCACCTTTTTGGCCAGAGTTGTACTGTCTCCCTACTGGGATGCATCTGCGCATATGTTTATGTTAGGTGCTGCACAGATGCGATCCACAGGCAAGGAGAAGGGTTCCCAGGTCAATTCAGTGGATCCGGAGTGTAGACAGAGGTATCCATCTAAATTCAGAAGGACTTTGAACTGACTGGTGACTCTGTAGTAGTCGAGGGCTATTGTCTATGTTCTGCTACCAAAGAAGGAAAGTCCATCAATATATTGATTAGTGTCCACTGGCATTAGGTTGGAGGGGGTTGTGTTGGACCTGGCAATCTCTTGCCTATCACCTTCCAATTCTTTGCTGAATTTGTTTTTGTCATCACATTACAACTGCTAACCAGTGCTAAAGTGCTTGTGTTCACTCTCCTAAAACATGGCTTAATTGGCTAACACCCAATTGGCATATTTAATTTACATATAAGTCTATTGTAGAGTGCTATACCATATACCTAGGGCCTGTAAAGTAAATGCTAGCAGTGTACATGCAGTACTTATTGTGCCACCAACTTAAGTAGCACCTTAAAGCATGTCCCAGACCTGCCATTGTGGCTTGAATGCATTTCTAAACTGCCATGTCGGCTTGGCATTCCAACCCCTTGCCAAGCCCTAAACTTCCCTTGTACTGTACATGTCACTAAGCCTGGGTGTTAAATTCCGTTCCGCTTGTGGAATTTGCGGAATTTGGGTAATTTTGAGTTCCACGGAGAATGCAGAATTGCCCAAAATTCTGCATTCCGCGTCGTCGCAAAAGTTTTTGCTTGTTCGCAAGATATCCCCCCCTGAGCACGCAAACACCAATTGCGAACAGCAAAAAAGCATCGCCAACAAGTAATTCTGCGTGTTTGCGGAATTTCTGTGTGTTCACTGAGATTTTTTACACTTTTGCGGAGATTTGCGTAACGTGATTATGCAAATTTCCACCCAGCTGTATATGAAACCCGAATGCTAGTCCCTAGGCAGCTTATAGAGCAAGGTGCTGTGTAATTAAAAGGTTGAACAAGCACTTTTAAGTTTTACATATCCTGTAAGTAAAAAATGTATAATTTGTTTTTCACTACTGAGTGACCTACCCCTCCCTTAGGATAACATTGGCAATTCCTTACATTGAATAAGCTGTAATCCCCAATTGGGAGTACTTAGCTACATAATTTTTAGTATCTAGGAGATTGTAATGATAAACCTTCTTTATTGGTAAATTCAGAATTTTCATTACAATTATGAAATGCCGCTCTTCGAAATTTAGCATTTTTCTGCCTTTAGTGATTTTGTGTCTGCAGCCTATCTTGGGTCACATGACTAGGTGTATCTGAGGGTTAGACTTTGTGAATTCCTCCCAGACAGTCAAGCAATAGAGGGATTAGGTGTGCCTCAATGGGGCATTTGCTGGAAGGATGGGTGGAGTTGAGCACAGTCCCACTTGCAACTGGATAGGATGTGCTCTCTAAACAAAGGGCTTATCAACCTCAAATTGTAATTACTGCCAGCTTGGAACCAGGACAGGGGAGTCAGTAAATTCCTTGCACTTCAAAGAACCTTTCCTGAAGCTTCTCCCACCTTCCATAAGAAGGGCACCAGGGTATAAAGGTCCTTCAGACCCACTCTTCAGTACACTTTTAGACCTGTGGATGCTCTGACAAAAATAAGGGCTGCTGTGCTGCTGAAAGGACTGCTCCCACGGCTACCAGATTGAATTCAAGAGATAGTCTGCTGGCCTTCTGATCTGAGCCTCAGGGACATAAAAGACTCCCTAATATCCTGCTGAAGTTCCTGACCCTCAAGCAGTGCCCCTCAGGCCCTGGACCCTTCATCTTGCTTCAGAGAGCTGTATGGAAGTAATTGGGCTCTTTGCAACCATACCACCTTTCAGCGTGAAGCACCAACATTCGCCTCTTCATACTGCAGCATCGTCTGCTCATGGGGACCCCCAGTGTGTTGCTCAAGATTTGAGAAGGATAACTTTCAGCTGTACTAATCCGGTGACTGTAGCTGACCTGCACACCATTGCGGTTGGCCTGAACTAGTGACTTTGACCAAGGGGCCATAGTTGGTGTTTTGTATGCTTTTTTTCCCTGAAATCTTAAGAAATTCATAACTCCAGTTCAATTGATTGTAATGTTGTCATTTTGTGGTCAAATAATTTATTAAAATGTACTCTATTTTCCAAATTTGGTTTGAGATGTTTCTTGTATTATGTTTTCACTTTATTACTGCTTGTTTGCTGCATAAATATTTCACACATTTCCTCTAAGTTAAGCTTCACTACTTTTTAAACCAAGCTACCAAGGTTTAAGCACAGGTTAAGTTAGTGACTTTTGGTGATTCACAGTGCAAGGGATTGTAGATGTTGCTTGACCAGGACTCACACCCCAGTCAACCAACAACCCGATTTCTCACACCTATTATGTATATGTATCACCCTGACCGCAGCTGTGAATGGAGAGGTGAGCTTCTCTCCATATCCTATGATGCACACCCATTATCCCAGACATAACTGTTAGCAGAGATTCAAATTGTTTTCAACACCCATCTTTGGACACCTGACACCCAAGAGAGAGATATCAGTGGAGAGAGCAGTCCTTCTCCACACTGAACTATGCATATCTCACATTCTCAGTTCCAGTGAAGAGTAAGTCTCTTTTTATAGCTTACCACACCTATGTGGCAGAACTTGATTGATTGGGCAACTTATAAAGCGCAAACAAATGCCCATGGGTATCAAGGTGCTGAAGAGGTTAGTCTGCCAGGGAGATAGAACATCATCCCTAAAAAGGAAAAGAAGACCTTACAAGACAAAAACCCAGGTCTTCAGGGACTTACAATAAGAGAGGTGAGCTTCCAGACAGGAGAAGGATTGGCGAAGAGTATTCCAAAGCTTAGAGGCAGCCACAGCAAAGGCTCTCCCTCCCTATCTAGCCTTGCAAAACCTAGGAATAAACACCAGGTTTTTTCCAACAGAATGCAACTGTCTAGTGGGAACATACCGCTGGAAATGATGTTTAATTCCAGCCATGCCTGAGTTGTGAAGAGCCTTATGAACAATATATAGGGCCTTAAACACAATTCGCTCGGCAGCCAGGAGCCAATGAATTTTCCAATTAGCATCAGAGACTGAGTGGTGTTTGGGAAGGTCCAAAACAATTCTTACTGCAGCATTCTAGACAAGCTGCAACTTATCAATGGCTGTCTCATTGATGTCCAGGTAGAGCACATTGCAGTAGTCCACCCTGGACATAATCAATGCCTAGACCACTTGCTTACGTGCAGAGAGGGAGAGAGACAGGGAACTACCTTCCTGAGGGTCTTAATAACCTAAAAACAGGATTATACTCTTTATTGACCTGAAGATTAAAAGACAGATTGCTCTCAACTAGGACACTAAGATTTTTTGCTGAGTCGGCAGGGCTGAGATAGTGCATTTTGTCACTTTCTTGTATAGTTTGTTTTCTTCACAATGTATCTTCTGTAAAGCGCTCGAATACCCTTGGGTCAGGCTAGCACTATATAAAACGACTAAAATAATATAAATAAAAATAAACTTTTGTTATGCTTAGTTCAGAGTTTCCATTGAAAACACATTTTTTGTTTTCATCATAACTTTGGTGTTGTTCGGCGTATCTTTAGGAATCTTTCCAAATAAAAGTATGTCTTTTTCAGGTTCTTCATTGCAAGTGTCATGTTGATCTATCAAGCTGAAGCATTAAAATGGGGGGAGTGGCTCAAAAACTAATATTTTCCACTTTAATATCCATAAGCTTCTTTGCTCCTCGATACAGAAAATACATCTGTATGGATTTGCATCAAACTTGGCATGTAAGAAAATGACTCATTTAAGTGCATTTGCTTGGTTTGGTGTAGATCCATTCAGTAGGTTATGAGAAATTAGAATTTTTTTTGTTCAATCTGGGTATGAAGAGTTTACATTGTAAATACATCTAGCCTGTTAATTGGTGACTCAACTGTTCCTTTGGGAATTCATTCTAATTCAAACAATAAAAGCACATCATTAGAGAAGAGATTTTTTTTCCTGTTGTGCAAAGTGGATTTGCAAATCCAGCTGCAGATTCAGGAAGTGACATACTTTGATTGTCCTTTTGTCACAGAAAGGTTTCCGCTGTAGCCACCATTATCAAGCCGATGCATAAAGGACGGTGTTGGGAAATATAAAATAAAAAATGGTGTAAGGGGGCTGGGTGAACCCACCCTGACCCCAAGGCTCATGCTTGTGTGCAAGGGGCAAAGGGGCCCTTCTGCCAACACAATTATTATCATATATATATTATTTTATCACAAGATTTGTGAACCATGTTTGGTTGGTGAATCCTGGACCCTCCTGGGCTTCAGGGTTCTTGGAACAGGATTTCCAAAACCCCCCAAAACTTGAAAAAGTATGCAGAGTGCTGCTGTTGCACTTGACCGACAGCTACATGTGGAGGGTGGCCACACGTGGTAGGTTGAGAGCAGGGGTTGGCCACATGTGGTGGGTTGAGAGCAGGGGTTGGCCACATGTGGTAGGGTTGGGAGCAGGGGCTGGACACATGTGGAGGGTTGGGAGCAGGGGTTGGACACATGTGGAGGGTTGGGAGCAGGGGTTACACATGTAGTGGGGTTGGGAGCAGGTGCTGCCACATGTGGTGGGTTGGGAGCAGTGGTTGGGCACATGTGGAGGGTTGGGAGCAGGGGTTGGCCACATGTAGAGGGTTGGGAGCAATAGTTGGCCACATGTGGCGGGGTTGGCCATATGTTGTGGGTTGGGGGCAGGGGTTTGACACGTGGTGGGTTGGGAGCTCGGGTTGGCCACACGTGGTGGGTTGGGTGCAATGGTTGGCCACATGTGGAAGGTTGTGAGAAGGGGTTGGCCAGATGTGGTGGGTTGGGAGCAGGGTTTGGCCAGATGTTATGGGTTGGGAGCATGGGTTGGCCACATGTGGTGAGTTGGGAGCAGGGGTTGGCCACATGTGGTGGGTTGGGACCAGGGGTTGGTCACTTTTGGTGGTGTTGGCCTCATGTGGCGGGGTAGGGATCAGGGGTTGGCCACATGTGGTAGGGTTGGCCACATGTGATGGGTTAGGAGCACAGGTTAGCCACATGTGGTGGGTTGGGAGCAGGGGTTGGTCACATGTGGTGGGGCTGGCCACATGTGGTGGGGTAGGGAGCAGTGGTTGGTCACATGTGGTGGGGTTGGCCATATATGGTGAGTTGGGAGCAGGGGTTGGCCACATGTGGTGGGTTGGGACCAGGGGTTGGTCACTTTTGGTGGTGTTGGCCTCATGTGGCGGGGTAGGGATCAGGGGTTGGCCACATGTGGTAGGGTTGGCCACATGTGATGGGTTAGGAGCACAGGTTAGCCACATGTGGTGGGTTGGGAGCAGGAGTTGGTCACATGTGGTGGGGCTGGCCACATGTGGTGGGGTAGGGAGCAGTGGTTGGTCACATGTGGTGGGGTTGGCCATATATGGTGGGTTGGGAGCAGGTGTTGGCCACATGTGGTGGTTTGGGAGCAGTGGTTGGCCACATGTGGTGAGTTGGGAGTGATCCAGCGCTCCTATTGAAAAACTGTCTCACAAACGTTACCTAACACCTCAATACTCACCATTAAACATCAAACACATATTCAGGCCCATAACACCAATGAGACAATTTCTGAGCAACTGAATCAGGTGATTTGATTAATCAATCTATTCACAAAATATTTACATTATTATGTACAACTGCTGTTTATCTTTCTTTAGCATGGTATTATACATATTATTAATCAAAAATCAGATCACTTAAGGCGATTGGATCAACTGATGCAAACTAGACCATGAATGAACAAGACCAGCTTGTCATTTAAAATCTAATATGGCTGAGATACCCGCCACCCCCTCTCAACACAATCCCCAAGAATGGGAAGACGGAAACGGTTCTGAACTTTTGGAAGGCGGGAGGGAGTTACCCTCCTGGCCGTATTTATTAAAAATATGAAACAAAATTAAAACATTAAAAATAACAGTTTCATATCATGTACAATTTAATTTACACATTACGATGTTCTTGGCTGACCTTAACACATCTCTAATACAAAGGTTCTCCTAGCCGATACTAAACATCCTGTAAATGCCTTTCTCAAAATTTAAATTGTACATCCTAACATTACGGGCCAACGGCAAGGTCGTAACCGGTGTCAGATCCCTAATACCAGAACTCCCCCCTCACTTGTGAGGGGCGGGCGCACAGAGGACTGTACCTCTGTGCCCACTTCTAATTTCCCTTGTCTTAGCGGGGGCCCCTGTTAACTCGACGCCATCTTAGTGGTCGTCCGAGGACTCGTGTGAGGTGTCTAGAAGGTAGCGTAGACCCCCCTCCCACCCCACACTGCTTACCACATCTGCCGTCGCAGATGTCCTGGCCCCGGGAAATTCCCAGGAGGGGCCCGTAGCCCCTCCTCCCCAGGGAGGGGCCTATGACCGCCTTCCCTTTCGGCGTCCCCATCCTTAGAGGGGACCGCCTCCCCGTTTGAGGGGCCAATGGCCGCCTCCCCCCGGGTGCTCCCATCCATAATGGGTGACGCCCCACCTCTAGGGATCTTCCAATTACTGCTCACCGATCATGACCTTACCGCCCGACCAAAATAAATACGACATTTTAAAACTAAAGAGGATGAAAAAGACAATTATACTGAGCAATTCAAAGTATAACTTCTACTAAGCAACACTGTTTAACTCTGGTGCAACTACTTTGCCGAAAAAACATGCTGAAATAGCAACAACTTTATTACATACCAAATTACCAACTTTTATTCACAACAACCTGTAAAAGAAACAAATTACGTCACTCGACTTTATTCAAACAAATCGCTGTCATCAGGGGCTGGTGGGTGGGTCAAAATTGGCTCTTCGTTCCGTCTCGAGCTCACGTGCAACGGGGAGGTGCAGCTTCAGAGCACAGGAACAAGAGGATGCTTCCTTGGCTTGTTGCTCCTTTTATCCTTCTTCGGGCGAGCGTGGACCCTCCTCCAATCCGCCTCCGGGGCGTGGCCAGCGGTGTAGGTGTCTAGGACAACCCCCTCTTGGGCGGGAAAAAGCGCGCCCCGGCTACGCCGCTTCGGGCATACCAGCCGAGACTCGCCTCCCGCCCAAAAATGGCTTCCCGGGGGGATCGGGGCACTCCACCATACGTTCGGGGGGACCGAGCGGTCGCCCCTTTCCATATGGCTGAGATACCCGCCACCCCCTCTCAACACAATCCCCAAGAATGGGAAGACGGAAACGGTTCTGAACTTTTGGAAGGCGGGAGGGAGTTACCCTTCCGACCGTATTTATTAAAAATATGAAACAAAATGAAAACATTAAAAATAACAGTTTCATATCATGTACAATTTCATTTACACATTACGATGTTCTTGGCTGACCTTAACACATCTCTAATACAAAGGTTCTCCTAGCCGATACTAAACATCCTGTAAATGCCTTTCTCAAAATTGAAATTGTACATCCTAACATTACGGGCCAACGGCAAGGTCGTAACCGGTGTCAGATCCCTAATACCAGAACTCCCCCCTCACTTGTGAGGGGCAGGCGCACAGAGGACTGTACCTCTGTGCCCACTTCTAATTTCCCTTGTCTTAGCGGGGGCCCCTGTTAACTCGACGCCATCTTAGTGGTCGTCCGAGGACTCGTGTGAGGTGTCTAGAAGGTAGCGTAGACCCCCCTCCTACCCCACACTGCTTACCACATCTGCCGTCGCAGATGTCCTGGCCCCGGGAAATTCCCAGGAGGGGCCCGTAGCCCCTCCTCCCCAGGGAGGGGCCTATGACCGCCTTCCCTTTCGGCGTCCCCATCCTTAGAGGGGACCGCCTCCCCGTTTGAGGGGCCAATGGCCGCCTCCCCCCGGGCGCTCCCATCCATAATGGGTGACGCCCCACCTCTAGGGATCTTCCAATTACTGCTCACCGATCATGACCTTACCGCCACAGGCCGGATAGTTGACCGGCTATCCGGACCCCCCACAAAAACTCCTACTTAAAGGTCATGGCTGCATAAACTCTTTAACCAAGCTACGAAGTCTCCTATGAGTAAAGTAGTCCCCAGCCGGGACAAATGGACCCCATCCTCTAGATACATATGGTCCCCCCTGATACATCCATGAGGAATAGAATGCAGTGTACTTGTACGGAACAACCTACCAAGTTTGTTATTCACTTTCTTCACTGAATGATTTAAAGCTGACACAGAATTAGCCCCCCGCCACACTTTCCGCGGGATCATATGGGACCATGCAATCGTGCACCCCGGAACCCTTCTCGCCAACCAACTTACTGTGGATAGTATCAATTCGAGAAGTACTCATCGACCAGTGGTCACCAAATCATTGCCCCCAAGATGCACTATGATTACAGATGGCGGTGACCTTGTCCGCCCTAACAAACCCTCCATAAAAGTTTTAAACTGGTCAATACAGAGCCCGCCCCTTCCGTGGAAGGTCACCCTGTACCCATATTCCCCAGCCATGTGAATCATGTCACCTGCTTTGAATACGTCTGCGGCACGCCTCACATATGAGTGGCCCACGACCCACACCACTCTTTCCTCAGCCGGTGATCTTTGACCGCTGGTTCCCAGGTGTCGGGTCGACTGCACAGTCCGCCCCGCCTCGCAAGCTCGCGAAACTGTAAACCAAACAAAAGACAAGAAGCGTGAGTGCATGACATTAGCTTCACAACATGTGCAACCGCACATACCTTTTATAACAATTCGAGGACCAACGCCCCAACCGTTTCACTTTTTCCACACTCAGACCCCTGGCTGTAGCCTCTGTAGCAGCCCCTATCCGGAAGGAATGGGTCCAAAAATCGCCCGGGTTCAAGCCCGCCGCTGCGATTGCCATTGTTAGCACCCGCTGGAACTGAAACCTAGTCAGTGGGGTGGCGTCGGCGTGCCTCAGCAAGCTTCCCCCCCATGATGCCGCCCTCCGCGCTAAATACTCCTCAACGCATGTTACCGGGCACATAGGAGATCCCGGAATCCGCTGGACTACTACACTGTCCCCGATCGCTCCCAGATCGGTCTTGGACCTGGCAAATGAGACTACCATTGTCTCCCCCTTAATTTGAATGTGCTCTCGGCACAGACCTCCCCCCGTGTCCTGCTTGTTCCTTGCTACCAGTTCGCTTACCCGCATAGCCCCATGGAATGCTAATGCAAAAGCGGCCCGGAATAGCACTGTCTCTGATTGAGATGAACATGTCGCAGGGAGTACGGACAGTAACAGGGCCAACCTTTCCAGACCTATCGGGTGCCTCTCCTCCACTCTGCGACCCTCAAGGCGTTGCCACCCACGCAGCGCCTTTTGTACCAGAAAAGACGATGTGGGGTCCTGGATGAATGAATGAATGAAATACATTTATACAGCGCGATTGCTGCCCTGGGGCGTCCAAGCGCTAGGGAACCAGAGGAGGGGGTATAATGAGGCAGACAGAGACTGGGAGAAGATGGGGGGCTGAGAGGTTACGGAGATTTGAATAGATGAGTTTTTAGTTGCTTGCGGAAGGAGGCAAGATTAGGGTTAGATCTCAGGTGAGGGGGAAGGGTGTTCCAAATTTTTGAGGCGTTGAGGGTGAACATTCTTCCACCTGCTCTAGATCTCTTGATTCTGGGGACTGTTGCCATGAAAGCCTGGCTGGAACGTAGTTCACGGCCTGGGTGGTATTGGCTGACTAGGCTGCGCAAGAGTTTTGGGCCCGAGTCCCAGAAGGCCTGATGGGCAATGCACATTGCCTTGAAGGTGACTCTTTTTCGTACTGGCAGCCAGTGAAGGCTGGTCAGTGCCTCTCTGACTGGGGTTCTTCGTGGAATTTGCAGAAGGGTGCGGGCCGCACAGTTCTGCACCAGTTGCAACCTATTTAATGAGTATTCTGGGGCTCCCAAGTAAAGGACGTTGTTTGAGTCCAGGCGTGATTGTATTATGCCCTGAATAGCTGTTTGTTTGGCCTCCATTGGGAGCAGGGGTAGGACCTTCTTCAAAGTCCGAAGGAGTCCAAAGCAGGTGGCGGAGAGCTTTGTGGCTTGGGTGTTAAAAGTGAGGTTCTTGTCCAGCCACACCCCCAGGCTTTTGATGTTGTCTTTCGGAGCCGGGGGGGGGCCTAGGCAGGTGGGCCATAATGACTTGAAGAGGGTCGGGTCGGCCGGGCCTAGCAGCATGAGCTCCGTTTTGTCCCCATTCAGCTTCAGTGAGGACAGCGTCATCCAGGACTTCACCTCCTCCAGGCATTTGGTTAGACCCCCCGATGGAGAATGTTGGGCTTCCTGCGCTAAGGAGACCACCAGCTGTGTGTCATCCGCATAGGAAATGATCTTAACTCCATACGGACGAACTACCTCAGCCAGTGGCCTCATATAGATGTTAAAAAGCGCAGGGCTTAGAGAGGAGCCCTGGGGGACTCCACACTTCATGGGTATGCTGGAGGAGACGGCTTGTCCGTCAAACACCTGGAATGACCTGTCGCTCAGGAAGGATTTTATCCAGAGCCAGGCCTTGTCCACAATGCCGACGTTTGCTATACGGTTCAGTAAGGTGTTATGACTGACCGTATCAAACGCCGCACTGAGATCAAGGAGGACCACTGCCACTGATCCTCCTTGATCGATGATTTTTCTGGACTCCTCGACGACCATTAGGAGGGCGGACTCTGTTCCATGCTTAGGCCTGAATCCTGTCTGTGTAGGGTCTAACAGCAGATTGCTTTCCAGGTAGTTGACCAGTTGGAGATTGATGTATTTCTCCGCGATTTTACTGACCCAGGGGAGTAGTGAGATCGGGCGGTAATTGGCAAAGTCCGAGGGGTCCAGATGAGGCTTTTTTATTAGTGCTCGGACCATTGCCTTTTTCCAGGCAGGAGGAACCGAGGCAGAGTCAATGGACGCATTCACTAGATTCTTGATGATGGGTAGAACCGTCTGGGATGCGAGTAACATTGTCTCTGGGGGGGCCGGGTCTGTTGGTGAGCCGGATTTCACTTTCTGAGCTATGGATTCGGTTGCTTCTAGGTCCATACAGGTGAAGCAGTCGAGTGTGGGGAGGGAGGCTAGATCTGGGTCTGATCCTCCGTTGTTGTTATAAGGTGACGTGGGCGCAGTGCTGGTAGGGAAGGAAGAATATATTTTGTTCACTTTGGCCGAGAAGAATTCTGCCAGATCGTTACATTGGTCGGTTGATTTCTCCTCGTGAACACTGGAGGGGGGTGGTTTAATCAGGGACTGCAAGGTTTGGAAGATTTCCCTGGATTTGGAGGTTGAGGTTAGGATTTTGTTCGAGAAGTATTCTGTTTGGGCAGTTTTTATCTGCTCTTTGTAGGTTTTTATTTCTTCCCGATATCGGGTTTTGTCTTCCGTAGCGTAGCTTGCGCGCCATTTTCTTTCTGCTTTCCGGCAGTGTCGCTTTTTATCTCTAAGGGCTTCCGTATACCATGGGGCTGTTTTATGGGGACGTTTAGCCGAGGATTTCTTGAGAGGGAGAATGGTCTCAAGAGAGTGCAAAATCCAATTTTCGTATTCCTGGTTTGCCAGACAAGGGTCTTCATTATTTGAGGGAGGGTTCTCCACTAATTTACTTGTCCATTCGTCTACTTGTATCCGCGCCCATGATCTCGCATATCTAATCGAGGGGGTGGTGGGAATGGGTTTCTCAGTGAGCCAGGTGAGGGGCACCAAGGAATGATCGGTCCATGGGAGGGGGAGAGGGGGGTCGGTTGACAGTTCTGCACAATTGCTGAATACTGGGTCCAGCAGGTGTCCCTTTGTGTGGGTAGGAGTGTTCACTCGTTGACTGAGTTGTAGTGCGGCCAGGTCGTCAGTTAAGGTAGTGGCCGTTACATCTGTTGGTGAGTCAAAGTGTAGATTGAGGTCACCTAACACGATGAAGTTGGCAGCAGCGCAGGTACGAGGTGCTATCGTTGCTGGAAGACTGCTGTGAAATTGTTTTGGAGGGCCGGGTGGGCGGTATATCAAGGTGCCCGAGAGACAGTGGTTGGGGGAGAACTCCAGCGCGAAAGCTAAGTTTTCACAGTCTGGGATGTTTTCCGTTATGGGCCGATGTAATGGCTGGATTTTCTGTTTAGATGGGATCAGCCCCCAGGGGCCCCTGTGACCCAGCCAAAACGTACTCACCTTCCCTCCTCAGATCGTATTCACAATGAGTAGATATACAGATAAATATACAGGTCGCACCTAAGGATGGGGAATGACAATATATGTATGTACGGATTTTCTACAATATCTTATTCACATCAGTTGGTCTCGCGGCCACCCCGACCCAGACCGTTCTACCCTAGGGCAGATCTGACACACAATCCGGTGTGTCTACACATGGGCCTGCAGAACCCAATGCTCCCTTTCCCAAACTGTTCGCAATCCGGCGAAACTAAGCGCCAGTATCCTCCCTGGCGTTCTCACTTATTCAAGCCACAATCCAGTGGGTATCCACGTTGGTCTCCCCCCCAACGCTCTCACTAACGCCGCATATCAACGACGACCACATTCCTATGAACAATTGTTGGGATGATATCTCAGCGATCTACTCGGGACAAAACTACAATAATAACTTTGAATATAGTTCCAGATTGTATAGTGTACTCCCTGCTCTTGGCATCAAAGGTCCACTCACTCCCTCTTTATTCAATCACCATTTACCTGATCGGGATTTCTCATCCGTTCACCTAAACAGCGTTCGACTAGGAATACAGTTTACCAAGATTGAACATAAGCACCAGGTACACAATAATTCTATATGAATTAGGGTATTTATTAACAATAGACACAAATCACATTACTATGCAGCATAACTTTTGCAAGAAAAAGGTAAAGATTAGAGTGCACATCCTAATTAAGGTAGACAGATATCACCTTGTTAATGGGAAGTCTGGACTCGGCAGTCATCTAGGTTCCCTTCTCGTCTCTGTATCCTGGCTCGCCTTGCAGTCACCCTCAGCCGTCACAAGTACACGTCTGCACCGCTAGGCTCAACCTCGTCTGCTTCCCCTCAAGACACCGGAACCTTGCTGATTATTAGCTACCGTCTCTCTCTCTCTCTGTATCAGTGCGCTCCGCGCTACTTCTCGTTCAGTCTTTCTCAGAGAGTTTCGGTCTTAAATCTTTCTCCGACTTCAAAGATGGCGACTTGTCCACCATGAAGATGAATAATGGCAGAGATGCTAACGGCTAGATGCCGCCTACGGACTAACTGACAAACTGACTAACACCTTCGCTAATATCAAAGCCCGTTCCTTCATGGAAATTCACGGCCAGTAACCTGCCGCCCACCAAATTCTTGTACCTCCCCGTACCAAGGACACTTTCCCAGCCGGCCGGCCTGAAGTTGTGTCTTCGGAGTGGAGAAAAATACATTCCTTCGATAAGGGTCAGCCTGAACCGGTTCTCTCCAAGCGAACAACAGCTTAAAACTAAAACATTACACTTCACCTAGAAAGCCTTCTCGAGCTACCGGGCAGAAAGCAAAATGGAGTCTGTCTCGTTTAAGGCCTACGGAGCCCATAATATGCATAGCTCCATGAAAAATAGCCCAGCATGTTAGCAAATGAGCGAATCATGACTAATACTTATGTATCTATCCCCTAACTTAAATTCATAAGCCTTACTCTAAGGAAAATAGTACGAAAATGCCCTTATATATGTAAGGCAGGGTCCCTGTCTATCGGCCTAATCCCTATGCTATGGGGGTGATAGGCTGGAGTCACTCTCCATCATTCTCCTTCTCCAAAGAGCTAGCAAAAAGACAGCCATAACATTACACCCCTTGACTCCAGTCTATTAACCACAAACTAAATGGAGCTAACGTCAGTAGACGAATAATATGAAACAAAATTAACTGATCTACGACCCTTACTAAGTCTAAAAAATTGTAGCAGGGAAGGGATACACTGAATAAAGCAACAAATAGCTATTAGGATACAAATAGCGACAATAACCCCCCCTAAAATTTGTCGTATGAAATGCATGTCAGGGAGCCAATTAAAAAGCCAGTCAAAGAAACCCTGATCTATATGTTCTCTAATTTCTGCAGTCAAGTCGTGGAGTTTGTTAATGTGGGATTGGATAGCTTTAGAATGGTCAGACAAATTAAAACAGCATAGACCTTCAAAATCAGAACATTCATGTCCATGTTTCAACAATAAGTAATCGATAGCGGCACGATTCTGTAAAATAGCTCTACGTTCACCTTGGGAATCTAATAATAAATCAGATAAAACAGTAGATGTTTGGTTAATGGACTTGACCATCCAGCAGGCCATTTTGCCGATTGTTTTGGCATTATAAACGGCCAATGCTGGCACACCAATAATAGAAAAAGCTAAACCAAGATATTCTGATTTGGAAAAAAGATGAACAGAGGAATCACAGTCTTCATGTAATGACATTGAATCACGTACAATACGGGAATGTGAAGTAGGACGTGAGGAAAACATTAGCAAACTTAATCTAGTGATGGCACATGGGCCACCAGAAAT
This sequence comes from Lissotriton vulgaris, assembly GCF_964263255.1. Lineage (NCBI taxonomy): Eukaryota > Metazoa > Chordata > Amphibia > Caudata > Salamandridae > Lissotriton > Lissotriton vulgaris. The sequence goes on along the minus strand of NW_028243562.1, from coordinate 155,907 downwards.
ATTCGCAGGAATATAGGGCCAAGATGAATTCCCACAGGAAAAGAGCCATCCAGCTGGCAATAGCATTGAACGATAATGGCTAGTGGCTACTAATAAACGTTTACAAGTCATGTTATTCGTAACTGAAAGACATGAATTAGGAAGTCTCTTCGAACATAACAAACGTTGATGAGATGAAAAAGTAGTAGCGGCTTGGAGCTTCAGCCGCAAGCACTCGGTAATAGCTTTAGGGTTACAGGTCATAATGAAGCAAAGGTCTCCAGGGGTAATATTAAAAGTAGTAATTCTGGAATTAATAGGGATATCAAGGTCTGGAATAAGAGTACATGAGGGACAGAATTCATGGGCCGCGAAATCACCCAGAATAACATTAGGTCGGGCATTAGATACATTAAAGATATGATGGAGAGTCTCAGTGGATGCAGGGACAGCTACCAAACAGGTCGCTAAAATGTCAGTAACGCTCTTCATGGGGGTAAGGCAAAAATGCGGAGAGTTTGTCACCCGCCTTGCGAGTGTGATCCAGAAATTGGAAGATTTCTGCCACGCAGACCGCGGGGCTCTTATTATCCCATCAACCGGCGTCGGTGGATCCTCTCCTCTCCCGGCGTAGCAAGCCAAAAGGAGTCCAACGCCGACACATCCTGCAGCAGCAATCCAAAGAATGATCTGAAACAATACAAATACAGGCCTTAATCATTCTCGTAAGTAACATTTATCAGCTGGGACAGCTTCCCAGCCATCTTTCCCTGGCTTCATCACCAAAACGGTGTTGTCATGACCGGTCGCAATAATATCAGCCTGTTCAGGAGGATTTTTAGGCAATTGCACCCATATTTTAGCTCCAGGAAGATCAGACGATCCGAAGCCTTTTTGTCCTCGCACAGTTAGCAACGTTGGGGCAGAGCCTTTTTTGATCTCACCACTGAAGACAGGCATAATCAGTAACTGAGCAACACGGTCAGACTTTTTGATGAACAAATCCGTCTCACTGCTATTAAGCAGGAGAACCTTAATCTCTCCCTGGTAATCACTGTCAATTACTCCTCCGAGTACTTGTACACCTTTCAGGGCCAGGCCAGATCTAGGGGCAATTAATCCAAAACTACCGGCAGGTATACAGACACCAATGCCAGTTTCAACAATGATTCGATCTTTTCCGGGAAATGTTGCATCATTTGAAGCATGCAGGTCGAGGCCTGCGGAACCTGGGGTTGCTCTACATGGAGCCAAAGCACCGGGGGTAATTTCCCAATACATCACAGTATTTGAGATAGAATTTGGTTTCGCATCAACATGTGGAGGAAATAAACGCATCAAAGGAGATTCAGCATGTAATAAAGGACGATTATTTAAAATTAACAAAGCTTGAAGTAGGACATCTCTCCACTGGCTGTAACGGTCATCAGTCAACTTGCGCAACTGTTCTTTCAACAAGCCATTCATTCTCTCAATCAATCCTGAAGCTTGTGGGTAATATGGAATATGAAACACCCAATCAATATTATTTTCCGTACAGAATTCCTGCACCAATCTTCCACGAAAGTGGGATGCATTGTCTGATTGAATCTGGAAGGGGACACCATAGTACAGAATAATGAGCTCCAGGGTTTTAATAGTATTCACTTGGGTAGCATTCTTGCAAGGGAAAGCGACCAAAAGGCCACTATAAGTGTCAACAACTGTACAAATGTATTGACAATTTCTGCTCATAGGGAGCGGACCAATATAATCAATCTGCCAAATTTGGGCGGGCAATTTACCTCGATGTAAGTGGCCTCGAACAATCTGAGGCACCTCTTTTTTCCTAGAATGCTGGCAAATGGGACAATGTAGAATGACATCTTTAATTAAAGAAAAGGGAATATGAATTCCTCTATCGGCAGCCCACCTGCTAGTGGCTTTCTCTCCAAAATGTCCTGCTTTCTGATGGGCCCACTTCGCCAATCCCGCCAAATCAGAATCCTGCATGTCAACCACTGCCTCAGAAATTTTAGACTGTTCATCTGCAATATTATGAAAAAATTTGTCAAGGGAGTCAATTGGAGTATGAGCATCCACGTGAAAGATTGTTACAGTACTCTGCGGGAGCAATTCCCAAATTTCTTGCCACAACTCTTTGCCCCACAGCTCCTTGGAATGCAATTCCCAATTATGAGAATGCCATGTTGGTAACCACGCCGCTAGTCCATTTGCAGTGGACCAGGAATCAGTGAAAATATGACATGTACCAGGTAACTCCTGTTTCAAAACTTGGTAAACTGCATAGAGTTCAGCATATTGACTACTCTTACCGTCTCCAGTTGTGCTTAACAATTTCTTTGTAATCGGATTAAAAGAGACAGCTTTCCAATGTCTTTTGTCACCAATGAACTTCGCAGAACCATCCGTAAACCACACATGTTTTCTATCCTCCGCGGACAGATCATCAAATGATTTACCCCACTTTACGGGAGACTCCTGCACTACGGGAACCGAACACTCACTTTCAGCCTCATTGGAGGGCACCTGCGCCACTCGCTCATGTAAAACCGCCACACCTTTCGGACCCACACGTGCCCTGTCCTGAATGTACCATTTCCATTTAATCACACTAGCCTCCTGAGCATGTCCAATTCGATGGGACTTCGGTGAACTCAAAACCCACTGCATAATGGGAATTTCAGGCCTCAAAATCACAGCATGGCCTAGGGTCAATTGCTCGGTATCCACCAGAGCCCAATAACAAGCAAGCAACTGTTTTTCAAAAGGTGAGTAACGCTCACCAGCCTCGGGTAACTTTTTGGTCCAAAAACCTAATGGCACTTTTTGTCTGCCCTGCTTTTGCCACAAACTCCAATTGGCATACAGGCCTTCCACGGACACATTCAAATCCACATCACCGTCACTCACGGGCCACAAATCCAAAGCATACTGAATAGCTTCTTTAGCCAAATTAAAAGCAGTCTGTTGAGGTTCACCCCATTCAAACGCATTCTCGATACAATGGAGCCAAGATTTGACTCAAGTGGGGAATATGCTGACGCCAAAATCCAAACAATCCAATAAAGCATTGAGCTTCTTTCCTGTTTCTGGGAACAGCAAAATCAAGTATTTTTCGTTTAACCTGTGGAATCACTTCTCTGTGACCCTCATGCCAATTAATTCCTAAAAATTTTACAGCTTGGGATGGAGTTTGTAATTTGTCAGGATTAATTTCCCAGCCTTTCGCTCGCAAACAGTCAATGATTTGATCTAAATGGGACTGTACCTGGTCTTGCGTTTCACCTTGAATCAAAATGTCGTCAATATAATGACAAATCTGAACTTGTGGATTCGTGGGCACTTCGGACAAATGTTCCGCCACCAGCCGGTGACAGATCGTAGGACTATGTACATAGCCTTGAGGAAGACTCCGGAACGTCATTTGACGTCCATTCCATGTGAAACTGAATTGTTCCTGACATTCGGGGGCAATCGGAATTGAAAAGAACGCATTAGCAATATCAATGGAAGCATACCACGTACCTGGATGCTTTTGAATTCTCTGAATCAGTGTGACAATGTCAGGCACTGCAACAGTCAATTTAGGTGTATTTTTGTTCAATTCTCGATAATCAACAGTCATGCGCCAAGAGTTGTCACTTTTGCGCACGGGCCAAACGGGATTATTCCAAGCAGATGTGACCGGAGTAATGACTCCCGCGTCAACCAAATCCTGAATCGTAGCGGTAATTTCTTCATGACCACCTGGAATGCGATATTGCTTTTGAGAAATCACTTTCGTTGCTAAAGGGATCTTAATAGGTGGCATGCGTAAACGGCCAACCCGTACGGGTCTGGTCGAAATGTACTGTCGTGTACCAAATTGATAGTATCCATCATCCAAATGCAAAGTCATACCTTTCAAAATGTCAATTCCAATAATGTATTCCAAAAGTGGCACAACCAACACAGAGTATTCCCTACGAGGAATTCTACCAATTTTAATTTCGAGTGCAGTTTGAACCGCGGGTGTCTCTTTACCACCCAGACCGGTAATTGTAAAAGACTGTCCATTAAATTTTCTCGACTTACCATGAATTAAAGTGGCCTCCGCCCCAGTATCAACCAACGCTCGGGCCCTTTGGATATTACGATGTTTCCAAAAAATCTCAATATCTACATAGGGTCTGTAATCTCTGTGGGCCCACTTGCGTACCGGAGCTTGACCTATTTCCTAGTCATTTTTCCTGCGTTCTGTCAACCAAGACAAATCAGGGTAAATGTTCTCAGTTTTCTTTGGTATTAGAATGTCTTGTTCATATCCGTCTCCAGTACGAAACGGATTAGTGTCAGGTTCAAAAAGTTGTGAGTTATGGTCAGGGAGTCTGTTACGATCCTCCCTTTTTCTTACGTCAGGGGAATAACTCCTTGCATCTCGTCGTCTGCTAGAAACACGATCATCTCTTCCCCTCTCACGATCATCCTCTCTCCCCCTCCCATCATTACGACGAGGGGATCCATCACGTTCATAGCGCCGATCATCACGGCGATCAGAATTCACACGTCGTCTCTCATCACCACTGTCATCCGAACCACGATCATACTCATTCTTTCGCACACGACGGGCACCCTCCTTTCGATCCAAACCACGCTTACGAAACATGTCCCATAAGCGATTATTAGGCTCGCCATCAATGTCTTCCCTTTTGACACCATCAGCAATGAGAGCAAGAAACATGTCACGTCTAGCGAACTTATAGTCCCCACCAGTACGACCCTCAGGTCGAGATTGTCTTTCAGGTTTAAACCATTCACCCAGCTCACCAAGCTGACGAACAGACTCAAGCACAACAGACAAAGGATTGCCAGTTTGGTTAATCAATAATGTCATCATGACCTGCTTGTAAGCAACAGGAGAAGAACGGATAATGCGATTACGCACAGAAGATGTTAAAAGACCATCCAATAACTTGTCAGCAGTACTAAGAAAGATACACGTTTTCATGACTTCCTCTTTTAAACGTTGCGACGCATCGCGCAGAGTGTACCATGGTTTTTCATCAGTAGGCCAATCAGATTCAGTTGGATATTTATGATTACAGCCATCAGACGCAAGCTGGAGCAAAGAAATTTGACCAGCACCATTATAATTCCGAAAATGATCCTGAATCGTAGAATCAGAACTCAAAGAGCAAAATCGTAAGCAATCAACAGCATCGAGCATAATACCGGCAGCGCCAAGCTCATAAAGACGCACCATCCAGGTAAGCAAGGCCTCACCAGGCCGTTGTCGAAATCGTTGCAGAATGTCACTAACCTCCTGCTGAGTAAAATCTTCAATACAATCAAGAGCTATACCACCCGGATTACCAGGGGCCTGTTGTAATTTTCGTCGAAAAATCGGGTGAGCAGATACTGCGGGAAGAGCTTCCGAGGAAGCCCGCATCTTAGATTTAACAGCACAATCAGGGCAAGCTACGTCATCCACACGGGAAGAACGAGCACGGTCACAATCGGGAATTGAATCAATGCATGAAGCAGATTTACAATCACATCCGGAGCGAGAAGACTCGCGCTTGTCACCCTCCTCTGCCGAGGAGTCAGAAGTATGAGAATCCCAGATATTACCGTCCCACTCATTGGGGTTCCAATCCATTCCAGCTTTTGCTACAACCATACGCACTTTGCGGGAAGACACACGTCCACGACGATGTTTATATTTATATCGTGCAATACGGACCGCAGCTCTTTCGGCAATGGTCTGATATGTTTCAAGTTTATCGGCAAGCAATTTATTTTGACAACGCAACAAAGTATGCGCATTTTGCAACTCAACACACTGTCCTTCCGAATCTTTAAACTGTTTCTGTAGTTGAACAAACCTCTCATGCAATATTCTGTATGCATTAAGAACAATCCACCCTCTGCGTCCTAAAATAGGAAGCTCATCACCCTTCACTACTGGCGCTTTCTGTAGGCACGACACCACATCGGCAGGCTCCGCCTGCTCCAAGCATGAAGACCAATTTTCACTTAAACCAGTAGAATCAGCCCACTCACGGGCCAAGGCCTCGTAAGGCGTAGACTCCCAGCCGGGAATCTGAATCGGTAATTTGAAAACCGACGATGATTTTTTCGCAATCATAATGACACGCAAAAAATTATATACACAATTATAAACAAAATTTTATACGTACAAGCCGAGCGCAAACCAACGAGATTAAAACAACACAATGCACACAGGCTTTGTAAACAGTTCGTGACGCCAGATGTAATGGCTGGATTTTCTGTTTAGATGGGATCAGCCCCCAGGGGCCCCTGTGACCCAGCCAAAACGTACTCACCTTCCCTCCTCAGATCGTATTCACAATGAGTAGATATACAGATAAATATACAGGTCGCACCTAAGGATGGGGAATGACAATATATGTATGTACAGATTTTCTACAATATCTTATTCACATCAGTTGGTCTCGCGGCCACCCCGACCCAGACCGTTCTACCCTAGGGCAGATCTGACACACAATCCGGTGTGTCTACACATGGGCCTGCAGAACCCAATGCTCCCTTTTCCAAACTGTTCGCAATCCGGCGAAACTAAGCGCCAGTATCCTCCCTGGCGTTCTCACTTATTCAAGCCACAATCCAGTGGGTATCCACGTTGGTCTCCCCCCCAACGCTCTCACTAACGCCGCATATCAACGACGACCACATTCCTATGAACAATTGTTGGGATGATATCTCAGCGATCTACTCGGGACAAAACTACAATAATAACTTTGAATATAGTTCCAGATTGTATAGTGTACTCCCTGCTCTTGGCATCAAAGGTCCACTCACTCCCTCTTTATTCAATCACCATTTACCTGATCGGGATTTCTCATCCGTTCACCTAAACAGCGTTCGACTAGGAATACAGTTTACCAAGATTGAACTTAAGCACCAGGTACACAATAATTCTATATGAATTAGGGTATTTATTAACAATAGACACAAATCACATTACTATGCAGCATAACTTTTGCAAGAAAAAGGTAAAGATTAGAGTGCACATCCTAATTAAGGTAGACAGATATCACCTTGTTAATGGGAAGTCTGGACTCGGTAGTCATCTAGGTTCCCTTCTCGTCTCTGTATCCTGGCTCGCCTTGCAGTCACCCTCAGCCGTCACAAGTACACGTCTGCACCGCTAGGCTCAACCTCGTCTGCTTCCCCTCAAGACACCGGAACCTTGCTGATTATTAGCTACCGTCTCTCTCTCTCTCTGTATCAGTGCGCTCCGCGCTACTTCTCGTTCAGTCTTTTTCAGAGAGTTTCGGTCTTAAATCTTTCTCCGACTTCAAAGATGGCGACTTGTCCACCATGAAGATGAATAATGGCAGAGATGCTAACGGCTAGATGCCGCCTACGGACTAACTGACAAACTGACTAACACCTTCGCTAATATCAAAGCCCGTTCCTTCATGGAAATTCACGGCCAGTAACCTGCCGCCCACCAAATTCTTGTACCTCCCCGTACCAAGGACACTTTCCCAGCCGGCCGGCCTGAAGTTGTGTCTTCGGAGTGGAGAAAAATACATTCCTTCGATAAGGGTCAGCCTGAACCGGTTCTCTCCAAGCGAACAACAGCTTAAAACTAAAACATTACACTTCACCTAGAAAGCCTTCTCGAGCTACCGGGCAGAAAGCAAAATGGAGTCTGTCTCGTTTAAGGCCTACGAAGCCCATAATATGCATAGCTCCATGAAAAATAGCCCAGCATGTTAGCAAATGAGCGAATCATGACTAATACTTATGTATCTATCCCCTAACTTAAATTCATAAGCCTTACTCTAAGGAAAATAGTACGAAAATGCCCTTATATATGTAAGGCAGGGTCCCTGTCTATCAGCCTAATCCCTATGCTATGGGGGTGATAGGCTGGAGTCACTCTCCATCATTCTCCTTCTCCAAAGAGCTAGCAAAAAGACAGCCATAACAGCCGGCAGCGATATTGATCTTTTACTATGATTGCAAGTCCTCCCCCTCTGCCATCTGGGCGATCTTGACGAGTGATTTGGTAGCCGGCGGGGAGGGCGGCAACCACATCGGGGTCAGAGTCAGACGTTAACCATGTTTCCGTGAGAAACAGTGCGTCTGGCTTACGTTCTTCTAGTAGGAGGGATATTTCCAGCCTGTGTTTGGGAAGGGATCGGCATGCCATGAGCCCGTGCCATGAAAGAAATGGCGGCCCGGTGCCTATTGGCCGTAGCCACTGATTTGCCTGCCTGATGTAAAGATAACAGAAATTTCAGGACATACTCCTCTTGGCCCCAAAGCTCCCCCCTAGCTGAACCCAAAAAGGACCAATAAGAACGGAACGCCCCTTCATATGCCTTCCTTGTCCTGGGTGCTAGACTCTCTCCCACGAGGTTTTGTAATCCGGGGCACCGAGAGACCAGAGAGCTTCGGGAAATGGTGCCGCCACCGGGTCCGCTGAGGGCAGAAAACCCCAGAAGGCCTGCATATGGGAACGAGAAAGCGCATCAGCTGCCTGGTTTTGTACACCTGGCACGTGTCTTGCCCTAAAGTGGACGTTTAGTCTCATACATAGCAGGACAATTTCCTTCAGCAACCTCAAAATCCATTTGCAGCGAGCTGCCTGACTATTGATACACTCAACCACGGTCATATTATCAGACCAGAACACCACAGAGCGATCACGAAACCCCTCAGGCCAGGTTTCCAAGGCCACCAGAATGGGAAACAGCTCCAGAAACCCAATATTACCAGTGAGTCCATTATTTTGCCACCACTCTGGCCAGGTCCGTGCCGACCATCGATTGCCGAATATGGCGCCAAAACCTACACTCCCCGCCGAGTCAGTCCACAACCCCAGTTCTTCCGAGGAAACAGGTGGCTCGGTCCAGACCACACGACCGTTGAAAACCGCCAGAAATGCCAGCCATATGCGCATATCCTGGCGAACCTCTGCTGACAGTCTTGTGCGGTGGTGCCCTTCCCTGAGGCCCACCATGGCTTGTGCAATGGAACGGGAAAAGGGGCGAGCCATCGGTATAACTCTCAGGGCAAAGTTAAGCTGACCCACAGCCTGCTGTAACTGATGGAGAGTTACTTTCCTTTCGTCGAGACATGTTTCTAACGAGGCCCTGAACTTCGTCACCTTCTCTTTGGGCAAGCGGAAGCACCCCTCTACAGAATCGAGCTCAATTCCCAGAAACTCGAGTGTAGTAGATGGCCCTACCGTCTTACCGGGTGCCAGCGGCACGCCAAACTCCTCCATCAGATTACAGAATTCCCCCAAAGCCTGTGCACATTCTGCGTCCCCGGCTGCCCCCAGAAACAGAAAATCATCAGGATAGTGCATAACATGTGTAAAGCCCGTGGCTCTTGTGAACGCCCATTGCAAAAAAGTACTGAATTTCTCAAAATGCGCACAAGAGATGGAGCAACCCATTGGCATACATTTATCCATGTAATAGCGTCCCTGAAACATAAAACCCAGGAGACGCTGATCATCTGGGTGTACCGGGAGCAACCGGAACGCCGACTCGATATCTGATTTAGCCATCAGCGCTCCGGGCCCTAGGCGATTCAAAATGGCGACGGCCTCATCAAAAGATGCGTACCGCACCGAACAAACTCCTGGGTCAAGCGCATCGTTTACCAAAAGGGTGCTTGGAGCTGACAAATTATGTATCAACCTGAACCCTCCTGGGTCCTTTTTGGGGACCACTCCCAGAGGTGAACAAACAAAATTGCCAACTGGCGGTATGTCATATGGTCCAGCAACCCGACCTCGGGCCACCTCTTTCCCAATCTTTGCTTGTACCACCGCCGTATTCTGTTGAACCGATAGTTGGTTCTTACATTGTGCTTCCCCCTGAAAATCCCCCGCCGGGATGCGGAAACCATATGAAAATCCATCTCGCAACACCCCGGCAGAGATATGATCAGGGTATTCGTTCAGCCAAGGGATCAGTGCCATGATATCAACCGGGGTAGGTAAAGGCGCCCCTCGGACTACTTCAGACCTGTTTGCCGCCTCCTCTACTTCCCGTATCACCAGTCTTTGGATCTGCACGTACTCTCGGGGTGCGAGGACTGTGCGCACCCTGCACACTCATGCCTGAACTTGCAAGACCCCTGTGGCCTAGAACACATGCCTCTGTTAAAGCTCCAGCAGACCCCTTTCTTACCTGAGTTGCCATTATTCCTTGTGTTCTGATCACTGCTTGTACCTGCCCGAAAGGGCGCCCCCAACGAATGGCGGGCAGGCTCAACCCCGTTTCCCCCTAAAGATGGCGACTTCGCCGTGCTCGACTTCTCAATTTTTTGCCAGGAAATGGAGTCGAAACAATCCCACGTCAGGGATGAGTCGTGCTCCTTGGACTTACGAAATATGCTATCATAACAAAACCATTGATTACCCCCATATGTTTCATAAAATTCCATGATACGTGTCTGATACACGGCTAATTCCACCAATAATTCGGGCCTACGTTCCCCCATAATTGCAGTGAACATTCCAAACGCTCTGGCCCAATTGGCTATCGATTCATCTACTCTGAAACCGGCCATCTTTGCGCGCCATACACTAGGATGCAAAAACTCTTTCTGGTTTTTTACATGCTCAATCTCATAGTGATCGGTCAACAAGGAAAACATGTTCACATATTTATCCGCCCATATCCTTTCTTTTACCTCAATCGGGATATGTTGAACAACTTTTTCCCTCCTTGAGGGTACCGATCCCTCCCCCGCCATCGGCAATGGCTGCTTACCTGAACCGGTAGCTTTGGCCGTTGTCGCTGCCGAACCAACGCCCGATACTGGTTGTTCCACGGGAGCCTGCGGGGAAACAAGAGGACACGGTGCCTTCGCAGCATCTTTCGATTGCCGCAACTGCTTCATTATCGACCTGGCTTCTTCAGCCGTGGCCCCCTCATTCTCTCTGCCCAACCATGCCGCCAACTGGGCAGCCAATTCAGGAGGCATATCCTCCCCGTTCACAGGAGTGACCACCACAGGGATTGGTTGCCCCGCGTTCGGGACCGGAATCGGGGCCTCGATCGGGGTGACCGGGTGCGCTGGAGGTGATTCGGGAACCGGGGCCTCCCCACCCGACGCTCCCCTCTTGGCCCTTCTACCTCTCCTGTTAGGGACCACTCCCGGCAATGCTGGTCCGATGACTCTCTTTGGTCCCCCCGCACCATTCATTGCCGCCATCTGCTTCTTCATGTCCGCCATGTCCTTCATCAGCATACGAAGCATCTGATCGGTCCCAGCCCTCTTTCCGACCTTCTTGCCAGGCATCGTCCACGGATAATCCTCCAGGTCCTAGGTCAGGAAGCTCTGAACTCGCTGAAAGAAGAAACACAAAAATTAAATTCTCAAAATTGGCTCTTCGTTCCGTCTCGAGCTCACGTGCAACGGGGAGGTGCAGCTTCAGAGCACAGGAACAAGAGGATGCTTCCTTGGCTTGTTGCTCCTTTTATCCTTCTTCGAGCGGGGGTGGACCCTCCTCCAATCCGCCTCCGGGGCGTGGCCAGCGGTGTAGGTGTCTAGGACAACCCCCTCTTGGGTGGGAAAAAGCGCGCCCCGGCTACGCCGCTTCGGGCATACCAGCCGAGACTCGCCTCCCGCCCAAAAATAGCTTCCCGGGGGGATCGGGGCACTCCACCATACGTTCGGGGGGACCGAGCGGTCGCCCCTTTCCATTTTATTATCTTTATTTTTCATAAGAAAAAGCTTTTACGTTTTAGAATCTTGATTTTATTCTCAAACAAGAAAGTAGCATTTATTAAAGAATGAAATTAAGACTGACATATCAAAGCAAGTTCAGAAACATGAATTATTAGCAAATAACAGTTTTCCAATCCCTAATTCTATTTCCCTGACTATTTCTCTCTTTGCCTGTAAAAGGTATAATTATTTAAAGTCTGCTGTTCTTACATGCACCAAAGGTCCATCAGCATGCCTCGACACTCAGGAATTGGAAAGTAAGAGTTTTTTCCTTGCTCATTGTGTCAGACTTTATACCTTTCTTTCTAGCTAAACTTTCTACAATGTACATTCTTTTGGAGAAACCCAAGCTTTTCATTGGCTGTCCTGTGTCAGTCCACGTTTAAGAGCTATTAGATCGTCTCCGACTCTTGACCAAGTCCAGTCTTTACATAAGCTCTATTGTCTTTCAATTCAGCTTCCTCAAAGTGTTACTTTTCTTCGAGCTTTCGAACATTTGCTTCCTAACCTTGGCAGGCATATCGGTTTCCTGTCCTTGGGCTGTCTTTCCATGAGCACATTTTACGCGACCAAAGAAGTAATTCACAATAACTCTGCAGCAAAAGTCTTCGTAACTGCTCATGTGTAAGAAATAACTCTGGTCAAGCTTTCGCGTCTGTAGCTCTGTCAGCCATTTTTCAATTAATTAAAGAATTGAGACCCATTCTGTTACCCTCCCCCTTGACTAATTAATCCTGTTAATTAGGTTACCTGGCAAAAGCACACAAAGGCAGCATTATATTTACTTCTCCTTTTCGTACAGCAGGAACTCCATGGGCTTTTATGGGCTTTTATCACGAAAGACATAACATAAGCACACATAGTAAGCACATGCCATTAGTTAATCAACCTCATTTAATACTGACAAAGACAATAGACAAGGTTAGTTTATTATTCTTTCTTTGCGTTTGCAACATAGAGCACATTAGTTTTTCCCGCGTTTAATGATAAATGCATTCTTTAAACTAAGTTGATTAATAATTTCACCACAAACTTTTAATATAGTTACTTTGTTATTGAGAGATTAACTTCGCAAGCTTGAACAAAATTCTGTTCTTCTCCTTGCTCCATCAACTCCCTCATCTGGTGATTTCAAAATCACCAAATAATACCCAAAACATTTTATAAATTTTCAACCCTTGAACATGTTTTGGACTTTCTTAATATTAGTATTTCAAAACTTTAGATTAACCTGATTTCCTGCATTTCTCATATTGAGTTCTACGAAACTCTTCTAATTCTATTTCTTTTTCTTTTTCTTTTCTGAGTTTGCAAATTCTCTTCTTTTCTATCACATGTTTTCTTCTCTTGTGTATCATGCAACTAATTTTTATCAACAGTATCACTATAGCTCTGATTATTAAAGGAAAAACTATTTTACCTATGATTGAACTACTAATCTCTTGAAACGAGTGTTTAATTGCTGCAAATCTTTTGCCTAAACATTCTGAAAAACTCTCATCTTCTAAAGGTTCTACATCCTCATGTAATTCAGTAATATTTTTTATGTACATCTCTATATTCTGACTTTTGTCAGGTATATATGTGCAACAATGTTGAACATGCAAAATTCCACAGACTCCACCCTCTTTTGCCAGCAGAATGTCTAGTGCAAGACGATTCTGCATTACCATGGTTCTCATGGCAACAAGTTCGGTGTTCACTAATTGAAATCCAGTTGCAGTATCTGTTGACAATCTATCAACAATTGTGGATATTTTTCTGATTTTGCTTGCATTCAGGGTAATTCCTACCATAGGTATTAGCGCACCAAATATGTCTCCCAAGATTTCTGAAAAGCTATCCCTTCTAAATCTACTCAAATGATTGCCAATTTCAAATGAACCTTTTGCATTTCTATCTACATGAATATTCTTTGGAAAAACAAAAACCTACATAGCAAGTCCCATACCAGTGGTCCGGGAGATTGTAATAGGCTTTATTCCCACAAACAAAATAGATCCCAGGAAAAATTGGATCCTTGCCTCCTTTAAATCCCCAACCCCCTACTATACGATAAGTATCTTCACATTGACTTGCACCTACAAAATAATTATCATATAAAGTATTATCTCTTCTTATACAAAATTTTCCACTAACAGGTTTATCTATGTTAATTGCAAAATTTTCATTTCTACCATTGAGATTTTCATCTTCAATCTGCCAAAATTTTGACTTAGTAGTTTTTAACATTTCATTTCGTTTATAAATTGCCCTTCTCTCTTCCACCATATTTTAGAATGACTTCTCTTCTGTTCTTAATTTACATGTTAAATTATTTCTAAAAGCATACTCATAAGTAAATTCACTAGTTGTTAAGAAAAATTCCCTCATCTGTTTAGCAGGTCTCACTTTATTCAAGTTATTTTCAACTTTTAAATTTGCAAAAATCTCATCAAAATCCGAGTAATAGTACTCCGAACGTCCAGTTTTATAAAATAAACTAGCTATAACACTACAAGCTACACCATAAGTAAGTAGAAGCATATTAAAGGTAACTCCCTCAGACACAGAAGTAGGTAACTTCACACAAATATAACAATCTTTTGCGTCCATCACCTTAACATATTCAGATAAAAGCCTTGAAAAGGTATTACTAGAAAAATCTCCCACAAATCTATATTGATGAGTCTCTGGTTTATGATCAATAATTTTATTAGTCTTAACATCTTTTTCTTGATTCACTACAACTTTGCTAGTCATATTACCTTTATACATTTCTTTAAATATTCCAAAAGAGAAAATGACGGCTAGAATTGACCAAACTAAAATTATCAATACTACACATATTGCAGACAATTTGCAACATCTTTTAAGAATTGAGCATCTCGAATTATCATTACTATAAGGCATCTTTACTATCAAATCAGAAGCCTAAAAATAAAAAGAAAAAATGAAAAATTGAAAAATTACTAAATATACTCCCCTCTTTTTTTTTTCTTCAAATGACTTTATTCACTAACAGCTTTTCTTCGACCTTACGTCATACATCAAATGTGTTTTCCAGCTAACACAATTTCTTCGACCTTGTGTCTCCTAACACAATTTCTTCAACCTTGTGTTAGGCCTTCATTTTCATTTGGCCAGTTGTCTCCATTTCTTGTTAACCTCCTTTTTGGTTCTGCCAAATTATACTTCACTCTCCAAGCTCCTTTCCTTGAACTTTTCAATTTTGATTCATCTCCACTATCATCTGTTTCACTTTCTGTGTTATCAGCTGATTCATTAAGTTTTATTCTGTCAGATTCTTCATCAGATTCAGGTACTTCTTTACTCTGCAGTTTCACTTTGTTAGGAACTGCATTCGTATAGCTGGTACCTGGAATTTCTTCTTCTTCTTCTTCTTCTTCTTCTTCTTCTTCTTCTTCTTCTTCTTCTTCTTCTTCTTCTTCTTCTTCAATTACCTCCAGTTTACCAGTTTCTGAATTTTCATTCCTTCTTCCAAAGTTTCCAATCTGCTTTTCAATACTCTTCTGATCTTGATCTTTAATCACTTCTTGTTCAATTTCTTCTTCTGCTACTTGTTCTAGCAGACCATTATCGTTTTCTTCCTCAGAATCTTGTATCACAATTTCTTCATTTTCTTCATTCAATGCCTCATTCGCAACTGAATCTTCCAGATCTCGACTTTCTTGTCGATCTTTAGTACCTGGATTTCTTTCAGGTTCTTCTTCTGAATCAGCTGTTGTATCACCTTCGTCTTCGGGATTCTCCGGTGTAGGCACACTTATGGTATGACTAGCATGAATCCATCTTTTCAATCCCCTACACTTTACTGCATTTGTTGTGACCAGTATCACTTGTCTTGCCTTCTGCCACCTTGGTACTAGGCAATTCCTTCTTCGATGTATCTTTGTCCTTACCCAGTTTCCTGGTAACAGATCATGAGCTTGTTCTTTTTCATTTGAAAATACTTCAGTTCCTACCTGATGGAACACAGAAGTCACCACGTCAGATAGATTTGTGCAGTAATCCATAATGATACTATCATTTATGCTCAACAGTTTGTCAACTGGAACAAATGCTTGCCTCATGACCCTGCCCATTAACATTTCGTTGGGGCTCAATCCTGTTTTTCTATCTGGAATGCTTCTCAAAGTCATCAAAACAAGTGGAAGTGCATCTGTCCACTTTATTCCTGTTGCTAAACACATTTGAGCTATCCTCTTTTTTATTGTACCATTCACTTGCTCAACAACACCTGATGCTTCTGGTCTGTAAGCACAATGCAATTTTTGCTTTATTCCTAATGCTTCACAAATCAATTTTAGCAATCTGTTTTCAAAATGTGTGCTGCGATCTGTCTCGATCGACACTGGAAAACCATACCTTGGTATGAATTCTCTCAAAAGCAATTTTGCCACAGTAATTGAATCATTGTGTCTGTTGTGAGGTGGCATCTCAATGAAGTCAAGCTGTATTCTGGTAAATGGACCATGCTTACATCGGTTTTTCTGTTTGGGTTGATCTGCTGGCAGATAAGACATCTCTGACAAAAGGATTCTGCAATTAATCTGAATTTTGGATTGTACCATATCTGCCTAAATAACCTGATCATCGAGTCTCTTCCAATATGTCCTGGACCATGATACATGCGTGCCATGTCAGAAATCATACAGTCTGGCAATACTGCTCTGTCATCTTTGTAAACCCAAATCTCATCTTCTTCTCTTTGTCTGCATCCTGCTTTTAACCATGTGTTTTTCTCTTCATCACTTGCCTCATCTTGTAACTGTTTTACTCCTCGCCAAGTTTCAACTACAGATATTAGCATAAGTGAGTTCAAAACATGTTCATTGTCTTTTCCCGATTAACTGACACATTATGCTTTGCACAGAATTTTGCTATTGAATCAGCATATAAGTTTCCTTTTGTTATGTAATCCTCTCCTTTCTTGTGAGCTGTGCATTTAACTACTGCAATTGTTTCTGGTAACTGAATTCCATCAATCAATCTTTTGATCCATTGAGCATTTCATATTGGTGATCCCGCAGAAGTTAAATAACCTCTTTGAGACCAAAGCTGGCCATAGTCGTGGACCACACCATAACCATACTGACTATCAGTCACTATGGTAATTTTCTGATCTTTTCCCATTTCACATCCACGAATCAAAGTAATCAATTCTACTACTTGAGCTGAACGAATTCCTTTGAGACTGGAGGCTTCAATCACATCTGCAACAGAACACACCGAATATCTGCACTCAGAACACCTTCATCTGTTCTTAAGCATGAACCATCAACAAATAAAATATAGTCTGATTCGGGCAATGGTACATCTTTAATGTCCTGCCTTGATTTTGTGCAATATTCTAATACATCCAGACATTCATGATCAACAATTTCATCCCTGATTTCTGTTTCAGAAGTTTCAGGTAACAATGTGGAAGGATTCAGATTCACACATCTTGCAATGGAAACAAGATCCAAGAATCACCTTTTCATATTTTGTTAATCTATTACTTGTCAAATGCTGTGTTTTGCTTTTGGTAAGAAGAATTTCAACTGAATGTGGCACATATACTTTTACAGGAAATCCCATTATTATTCCTTCACTTTGTTCCCGACTCACACTTGTTGCAGCTACTGCTTTTAAGCAACCTGGTAATGCTTTTGCAACAGGGTCAAGAACAGCTGAGAAATATGCTATTGGCTTTCTCATTCTTCCATGTCTTTGAATCAAAACTGATAATGCACATCCTTCTCTTTCACTGCAATACAGCTCAAACTCTTTCTCATAATCAGACATTCCCAATGCTGGAGCTTCACACAAACTTCTTTTTAGCTGCTCGAAAGCTTCCAATTCATTTTTTGTTAGGCTAATCGGGTCTTTTATGTCTGCTTTTATCAGTCTCTTCAGTGGTTTTGCAATTACTGAAAATCCACTAATCCACTGGCGACAATAACCTACCATGCCTAGAAACATTCTTACTTGGATCTGTGTTTTTGGAGGTTGCATTGCTTGGATCATCTTTATTCTTTCTGTTGTCACTTGTCTGATTCCCTTTGCAATTCTGTGACCAAGATATTTCACTTCTTGTTTGCAAAACTGTAATTTCGCAGGAGAAACTTTATGCCCCTCATCTGCCAGATGATTTAAAAGAGTAATGGTATCTGTCACACAGTTATCTCTTGTTTTTGCAGCTACAAGGAGATCATCAATATACTGCACTAACGTAGACTTTCCAGGTAAATCGAGATTTTCCAATGATTTCTTCAACAACTGATTAAAAATAGATGGGCTCTCGGTGTACCCTTGAGGGATTCTACATCATGCTAATATACGCTCTTGGAATCGGAACGCAAAAATTTGCTGGCTTTCTGGATGCAATGGAACAGTAAAGAATGAGTTGCATAAATCAATAACTGTATACCATTCTGCATCATGCGGAATTTGATATAAAATTACCGCTGGGTTTGGTACAACTGGGCAACATGGAACAATAGTTTTCTTAACTTTTCTCAGGTCCTGAACAATTCTGAAAGTTCCATTTGGCTTTTTAATTCCCATAATCGGTGAGTTACATGGGCTACTCTCAATTTCTTTTAGAACACCTTGCTTTATGAATTTGTCCATCACAGGAATTACTCCTTTAATCACCTCTGCTTTCATTTTGTACTGAGGATTATTTGGATAATCTACTCCTTGTTTTAAAGATATTTGTACTGGGTCTACGTTTTTCATCAAACCCATTTCATCTTCAGTGAAATCCCAAATTTTTACGTTGACTGTGTCTTTTAATTCTTCAGGTAAATTATTTTTTATCAAACACAGGAAATAATTTACTTTCCTCTGCCTCAACCATTGACGTTGTTAATTTATAAAGGCCATCTTCGTCTGGAGTTTGAAGCTCTATACCATCCGGTGAGCAATATATTGCGCAGTTCATTTTACAGAGAATGTCCCTACCTAATAAATTTACTGGACTGCTATCACAAACTACAAATCTGTGCATGTCTTTGAATATACCAAACTTCAACTGGTTCAGTTAAATCTGTTTCAATTTGCTGATTAGCTACACCTACTACTTGGATCTCTTCTCCAGAGAGAGGAAGGTTTTCTATTTCCACTGATCTAACAGTAGAACGGGCAGCACCTGTATCCACTAGGAAAGTAATTTCTACATCATTCACTTTACCATTTACAAATGAACCAGATTGATCTACCTCAAGAGTGGCTCCAAGCACACACTCTTCCTCCTCTCTCAGGCACCGTCAGAAGTAATCTTCAGATTCACTCCCTCCATCTTCTTTCATCCAGAATTGTTGAGGCACATTCGGCACATTCACTCTCGGTGATCTGTTTACCTGTTCACCTCCGCTGAATCCTGTTTCTGTGCTGTATATCTGCAAATTTACACAGTTTGGAAGTGGCGGTTGTGGTGACTGACTTTGGTGATTGACTACCTGTCGCTGCTTATTTATCTCATTCTGCATCTGTGGATTTAATGATGCATTTTTTTACAAAAGTTCTGGGCATATTCTTACACTCGCGCTTCCAGTGTCCAATTTTGCCACAAATAAAACATGGGAGTTTCTGTTTTAACTCTTCTATATTTCCCCCATCAATTATGGTTTATTATAATTACCTTTAAATTTTCCTTGGTTCTGATCAACATTTTTATTTCCCAAAGTTGCTATCTGTTGTTCAGCCACTTTCACCTGTGCCCACATTGCTTTTTCTTTCAGCTTCTTTTGATTGGCTTCTATCTCATCACTACAGTATTTTGCTTTTCTCAAAATATCATCCACTGTGTGTGATTGCCAACCAACTATTCCAGTTCTTACCATTTCACTAATTTCAGGTCTCAAGCCATATACAAATCTATATATAAAATGGCTCATATCCTTTTCACTTAGATGCTCATAACCACTGTATTGTTTAAATACCAGCAGTAATCTTTTATAAAATGAATGTACTGATTATTTTGTGTCTTGAATTGTTCTATCTATTTTAACCCAATCTATTTCTTTTGGGGGAATCTTGTTTTTCAAAAACACAATTACTTGTTCGTATTTTCTCATCACCTCTGGAGAAGGAGCACCTGTTACTTTATCTCGTTCATATTCTTCACTAGGCCAGCCTATAGTGGTTTTACATTCTATCCAAAGATCTGATGGGACAACAATATCAAATAATCCATCTAAATCAACCCACAAAACTTTTGAAACTTTCTCAAATCTTTCTACTTGTCGATACCATTCTACAAGTTTTTCTCTTAATCTGGGAAAATCATTTGTGAACAGTAGAATATCTTGTCTTGTCCAAGGGACATGCACATATCCTTCTCCTGCTATTTCTCTCATAGGAAACTCATTTACCACCTTTTCCTTTTCTCTGACAGGAAAAGCTAAACTTGTTCTGTCTTCATCCCTTTTCTTTGTCCATTTTGCTCTCCATTTACTTAGTTCACCCCATTTTCTCAAAATCACAATGAATTCTTTTATATGGGTAATTCTTCCTGAGGTATTCATATTTTCAATGTCTTTTTCAGAGAAATCCACCGTATAATTTTTCTGTAAACGCTTCTGCTTGCTTAAATCTACTTCAAACTCAGCAGCTATTTCTTCCAATTGATCATATTTATTTTTTGTTTTCCATGTTATGCTTTTGCAAATAAATAATAATTCATCATCCTGATATGCCTTCAAACTGTCAGTTCCGAATGTACCAATTATTAATTCCTCTAAATCCGCTTTCAACTTTCCAACATCAAGTAATTTACATTCTGGGGTTAAATCTATTTTACTCAGACTCTTTACCGGAGATCCAGAGTCAGAATCTGCACCAGTTGGGGTTTTATATGACAAACTTTGATTAAAAGTTAAATCAGGCATCATCATTTTTTTTCGATGTATTTCAGTTAAATCTAAATACAATTTTTCAGTCACTTTCTGTATTTCTGAATTTAATGGAACAGTTAAAGCTGAATGTCTAATTTCCTTTTGATAAAATACTGGAAGAACAGGTCCAATCGTTACAGGCACTGTTACTGCTTCCATGCTTTTAGTTAACTGTTGTATTAATTCATTTGCAGAACAAATATATTCTGAAGTATCTGGTATTGGTCATCCCTCATACCTTTTTGTTCTATTTCCATTTCTTGGGGTTACATTACTTTGAACTGGAGTTTCAGTAAAATTACTTTTTACTCCTGATGTAATTGAATTACATCCTGTTTCTACTCTCTCAGGTGTTTTTCTATTGGTCTGGTTTGTCTCAGGTGATAACTCTACTCTTTCAGGAGTTCTTTTATTATTCTGGTTTAATTCAGGGGATGTCTCATCAATTATTTCTCTTGGTGGGGCACTTGGAGAAGTCCATGTACAAACTGGTTGATAAGGTGGCAGCTTTTTAGTATAAATATCTTCTAATACTGCATCTTCTGTATCACTTTCTTCTCTGATATGTTTTTTTCTTTTGGTAATTTTTTTTTCCTGATACCTCATCAATTAGTCTCACTGGGTACAAACCATCACACATATCTGCTCTTCTCCATCGACGCATTCTATCTTCATGTGTTTCCCTATCAAGACTTAATCCTGTTTCCTTTGGTATTCCTCTACTTTCTCATTCTAATTCAAACATTTCATCCTCCCATTCAACTATAGCTTCAAATTGAGTAGGTCCAGGCTTTGGTACAAGTTCAATCATTCTTTCTCTTAAATTCCTCAAGACCGCTATGTTAATTGATCCATCTTCCGGCCATGCTAATATACCATCATTTTCAGTATATTTCCTCCAGTTCTCAATCCAAAGACAAGTATGATAACCATATTCACCCAACATATAAGCTGCAGGTGTTTTGTACTTATGAAGTAATCTTCCACCTCTCGTTGAAATTTTCTTGTCAGGTTTAATTTTATTTTTCATTTTCTGAAACCATGTGAGTTTCTTTTTCTCTTTCAAATAATAATAATCCATGTCTTTTAACCAAATTTTCCTTATTTTGGTAAAGATCGTAACAGCTTCCTTGGTATTCCGCAACACCAACCAATCCGTGCTCGAAACTAACTAATAAACCAATCAGGTTACGTTACGTCGCTATTCTGCTAAACCAATAGAATGACTGTTTTTCGGGATGAGCCAATCAACTGTAAGCTTGTCTTGTCATGTGAACCAATCTGTGCGCGAACACTGTGACGTATGTTAGCCAATCACAGCGCGACTCTTGTGACGTATGCTACCGCTGCAGCTTCTCTGTCTCTCAACTCACTCCTTAAACTGACCCCTCCTTTACAAAAAATTTTCACAGCGCCATATTTACAAAACTTTCAATTAAATTCAGTTAATAACTCCACAAAAAGACAAACCATTTGTCCGTTTCGCTAAAATAAAGTTATAGCTTTACCAAACATTCAAGTATTTTCACAGAATATTTCAAATCATTCGATAAAGTAAGGTTACTTTACCCTTCTTGCAAGTAATACCAAACTCGTTTCTCTCTAAATGCACATACAGAGATTTTTACACCTCCTTAGAGACAATCTAGAGTTTCACTCGATCGTACATTACAAATTCATTTACACACTTTCATACGGAAAAAACCCTAACCATTCATACATAAATCTTTAATAGGACTTTAACCCACCAATAGAAATCCTCATTTGTCAGTAAGATAGAGGATGCTTCCCTACCCTTCACTCAAGCTTGGATAAATTCTACTACTCTTTTCACAGTGAGTTTTAAAACTGATCAGAAGTCCCTATACTCGAAAGCTACGATTTCATAGACAATCCTCACTATACATTTTTCCTTACACACCTAAATCCCTAAACTTGTGCTGTACGACCACAACACTAGTGATATATGACGATACCACTATTTTGAAACAGAACAAATGCACTGTGTAACTTCTCCTCTCACATTACTTATGCCGGCACAAAAACTAGGAATTTTCACACTGCTGGAAAAGACCTTTCAACTACATGTAACAATTAAACAAACTTAACATGTTTTAGACATTAATCCTATGTAATTACCATGTAACATGTTAGTTACCATAGTAACCGTACCTCTGCTACCAAGTAATTGATCCAGCGCTCCTATTGAAAAACTGTCTCACAAACGTTACCTAACACCTCAATACTCACCATTAAACATCAAACGCATATTCAGGCCCATAACACCAATGAGACAATTTCTGAGCAACTGAAGGAGGTGATTTGATTAATTGATCTATTATCAAAATATTTACATTATTTTATACAACTGCAGTTTATCTTTCTTTAGCATGATATTATACATAGTATTATTCAAAAATCAAATCACTTAAGGCGATTGGATCAACTGATGGAAACTAGACCGTGAATGAACAAGACCAGCTTGTCATTTAAAATCTAATTTTATTATCTATATTTTTCAAAAAAAAAAGCTTTTACGTTTTAGAATCTTTATTTTATTCTCAAAGAACAAAGTAGCATTTATTAAAGAATGAAATGAAGACTGACATATCAAAGCAAGTTCAGAAACATGAGTTATTAGCAAATAACAGTTTTCCAATCCCTAAATCTATTTCCCTGACTATTTCTCTCTTTGCCTGTAAAAGGTATAATTATTTAAAGTCTGCTGTCCTTACATGCACCAAAGCTCCATCAGCATGCCTCGGCACTCAGGAATTGGAAAGTAAGAGTTTTTTCCTTGCTCATTGTGTCAGACTTTAAACCTTTCTTTCTAGCTAAACTTTCTACATTTTACATTCTTTTGGAGAAACCCAAGCTTTTCATTTGCTGTTCTGTGTCAGTCAACGTTTAAGAGCTATTAGATCATTTCCGACTCTTGACCAAGTCCAGTCTTTACATAAGCTCTATTGTCTTTCAATTCAGCTACCTCAAAGTGTTACTTTTCTTTGAGCTTTCGAACATTTGCTTGCTAACCTTGGCTGGCATATCGGTTTCCTGTCCTTGGACTTTCTTTCCATGAGCACATTTTACGTGACCAAAGAAGTAATTCACAATAACTCTGCAGCAAAAGACTTTGTAACTGCGCAAGTGTAAGAGATCACTCTGGTCCAGCTTTCGAGTCTTTAGCTCTGTCAGCCATTTTCTGAACCAACTTTTAGGCCTTACTTCGGAAACTATTATTAAACAAACACAAGACATCAATTAATTAAAGAATAGAGACCCATTCTGTTAACCTCCCCCTTGACTAATTAATCCTGTTAATTAAGTTACCTGGCAAAAGCACACAAAGGCAGCATTATATTTACTTCTCCTTTTCGTACAGCTGGAACTCCATGGGCTTTTATCATCAAAGACATAACATAAGCACACATATTAAGTTATTATTCTTTCTTTGCGTTTGAAACATAGAGCACATTCGTTTTTCCCATGTGTAATGATAAATGCATTCTTTAAACTAAGTTGATTAATAATTTCACCACAAACTTTTAATATAGTTACTTTGTTATTGAGAGATTAACTTCGCAAGCTTGAACAAAATTTTGTTCTTCTCCTTGCTCCATCAGGAGCATTGGTTGGCCACATGTTGTGGGGTGGGAGCAGTGGTTTGCCACATGTGGTGGTTTGGGAGCAGTGGTTTGCACACATGTGGTGGGGTTGGTCACATGTGGTGGGGTAGGGCGCAGGGGTTGGTCACATGTGGTGGGTCAGAGAGCAGGGGTTGGCCAGATGTGGTGGGTTGGGAGCAGGGGTTGGCCACATGTGGTTGGTTGGGAGCAGTAGTTGGCCACATGTGGTGGGTTGGGAGCAGTGGTTGGCCACATGTGGTGGGTTGGGAGCAATGGTTGGCCACATATGGTGGGGTTGGGAGCAGGGGTTGGCCACATGTGGTGGGGTTGGCCAGATGTGGTGGGTTTGGAGCAGGGGTTGAACACATGTGGTGGGATTGGCCACATGTGGTGGGTTGAGAGCACAGGTTGGCACATGTGGTGGGTTGGGAGCAGGGGCTGGTCACATGTGGTGGGGTTGGCCACATGTGGTATGGTTGGCCACATGTGGAGGGTTGGGAGCAGGGTTTGGCCACATGTGGTGGGGTTGGCCACATGTGGTGGGATGGGATCACAGGTTGGCCACATGCGGTGCATTGGGAGCAGGGGTTGTTCACATGTGGTGGGGTTTCCCACATGTGGAGGATTGGGAGCAGGGGTTTGCCACATGTGGTGGGTTGGGTGCAGTGGTTGGCCACAGGTGGAGGGTTGGCATCCAATCAAGTTACTAATAGTAAATACCACAGAAAAGACAACAAGCATCTACCAGAATAGAAATAAAACCAGACTCTGGCTGTTAAATACATAATTCATTACTCAGAAGAAATCAAACATTTTATTACTGGAAAAACACAGTAAACAAAAGAGCTGTTTCTGCACACTCACAATGACAACAGTTTATCTCTCAGCCTCGCAGTCTTTCAATTGAAGTACATTCCACATGAACAAGTGCAGTGCGTGCACAACAAACATGATATTTTCTGCAATGTGCAAAGTACTCATCTTTGAGCTTAGTTATGCTAAATGAACCAAACCAAACCTATATTAGCCACTATTTCCAAATTAAACAGTTCACTTCTACAGTGTCTTTCAACTTCAGTTGAGTGAACTTGTAAGATGTTTGTTTCTTCACCCTGTCAGGCATCTGTGGTCTGAAGGTGCCAGGGACTGGGAATAAGATCCAGTATTCTGTGGTTGACAGGAGTTATGGGATCATACATGGAGGACACAGGGGACACTCACAGGGAAGGAGGGAACATTTAAATCTTATTTTGTGCTCTGAGAGGAGAGACCATCTCAGGCAATCTGGATTAAAAGCAGTGGTTCTCCCCTGACACTTTGTGCACACTTCTCCTTACAATTTCAGGCTCCAACATGTACAGTAGCTTAAAAGTGGCCTCTTTTATTGGGGTCTCAATCACGTGGAGTGGTGTGGATGGGAGCTCCAATGTCCTTCCAGTCCATTAAGAGAAGGAGCTGCTCAGTGGGGGCTTCTGTCATTGGTGGCAGCAGTGTATTTATGAGAGGCACTCCCACTCTGAGCCTCGAAGACGTGGTCACACGAAGTCCTAGAGACTTTGGGCCTCATTTATGAGTGTTTGCCGTAGGGCAGTGCTGCAAGCCTTCATGCTGCGCTTCCCTGCGGCAAAAGAAAAGGGCAGAACTGCACCATATCCATCAGACACAGTGCATTCCTGCCCTTTTCACCTGCGCCAGACCACATTGGTCTGCCCTGCACCAATGCACACACATTTACACCATGGGGCAAGGGTGCCTGGAAACCTTCAGACACAAAAACAATGTAAGATGCAGAATGTAGCACCCATAGAAAAATGAACAACAAAGAGAAATAAATATACTTTTCCTTGTTGTGCCTTCTTTATGCCTCCCCTGAGGAGGCATACATTTTTAGCGCTGCCTCAGATTTATGATTTCTCTTAAACCTGGGGCAGTGTCAAAAAGCTGTGGATGTTGCTGGGAATGCCCACAGCAACACCCATTGCACGCACCTTTAACCCATAAAACTGTTTTAAAGGGAATAATATTTGCAAAGCAGCATTACGCCAAAAAAAGCGGCTTAGTGCTGCTTCGTAAATATGGAGCAGGCTCCTGCACCATGGAACATCACAAAAAGTGAAGTTCCTGCATAAATAAGGCCCTGAGTTTGGCTGTTCCTTGCACTTCTGGGAAGTTGGTTTACTTCTTTTTATTTTCAGCAATCACCGCACTCCACACCACTGCACTCCACAGCACTACACTCTAAATCACTCTCCACTATACCACTCAACTCTACGCCTCTGCACTCTACCCAGCACCAGTCCAGTAATTCTCTACTGAATGCAACTGCACCCTGCTCTGTCACTGGGAGAAGCAGGTTATCGTGAGAGGAGCTCATCATCTGACCCTCTAAGCCCTACTCGCTGAATTTGGCTGGTCCTTGCACTTCTTGGGGGGCAGTCCATGTCTTTGTATCTGTAGTAACCACTGCACTGCACACCTCTGCACTCGTCATTACTCTACACTAGGCCACTGGACTCTACACCTCCACACTCTACCCTGCACCATTCCACTTCGAACCACTCTACCATCACTTCACTCTACTCTGAAACAATCTACTCTGTGCCACTGCGCTCTAAGCCACTGCAATCTATTCTGCACCACTCTGCGCAGCTGCACTCTACTCTGTCACTGGGGCAGCAGGCCTTCGTTGGAGGCACTCATCATCTAAGTATCGAAGTCCTGGTAACTGAGTTCAGATGGTCCTGGCACTTATAGGAACACGGCCTGCTTCATGTATCTACAGTATTAACAGGTTTTACAAAATCCCAAAAATGACTTCCCTACATTCTAGCAGTATAGCGACATGGAGTTCTCTTCGTAGCCCAAGACCTCCTCAGTTCAGGAGCAGCCAGATTCAAGACCTGGTAGGTGAACTCATGTCAAAGAGAGGCGGTACCTGGTGATAATAAGAAAGACACTCCCTAGATGATGAGGCGTCAATAGTATGAACATGGCTGCTGATGTCTCAGAAGCCATGAACATGGGAACCCTTCCATAATATTGATGGCAAGTGGTCTTCATCATGCTCGCTGGTTAGCCAGAAACCTGTCCAAGGATGCTTGTTTCTGGTCCAGGGAAGACATAGCTTGGCAGTTCGGGCTGCACTGTTCCAATGGGGTACAGGGACAGACTGATTTGCATATGGCCATGTCTGAACTGGGGTGGCAGAGTGGGCTAAAGAATGATGATGGATTAATCCTAGATCAGTTGACTGGGGGTGAGTGTTTGATTTGCTCAAACGCTCCATCCATCATCCCCTTTGGTATCCCTAAGAACAAATCAGCATCTCTTCTAAAGGTACCCATCTCCTCATGTCTACTTTCAAATGCAAAAGCACTTTGGTGGGGGGTGAGAGGAGTTCCAGGAATACCGGATGTAACAAATGTTATCACATGCAAACAGCAGTTTTATCATATAACAAACCAGGCAGAGTACTTTTATCTGCATTGTATTCTTTGTCTTTCCCATAGCCCTTAGTGTGGGAGGACACTCAAAAAGTGAACCATGTTTAAGGGGTCTTGGCAAATGAGTTTCCCAGTGCATAAAATACAATAACGTTGTTCAGAAAGAAGAAATAAGGAGCACAGCAGCACAGAATCCTCTGCTCAAAAGCCCACCAATCTTAGACTCTTTGATTACAGTGTGACTGGGGCCTGTTGGAATGCTGCATTCCTGTGACTTGAAATCACCATCTTTGCCTCAGGTGCCTTGCCAGACCACACCCAGTGCTGAGGAACGGAGTTTGCAGCTTAGTAACAGAAGAAAGATTATAGGCGTCCACTCAATCACTCCCCACCTAAATAAAGTTCTATCCAAAGGCAAACTGATCCTTCAAGAATGTAATTTAGTCTCTGTTAAACTAAGCAATTCAAAGGGACAGTGAAGTGGAGAATGGTGCCTCACAAAATCTATAAGAACAATAACAAGGAATCAATATAGCACCTCAATAGAAGGCGTCACTTAGAGGTTTACTAAAATGTTACATCTCAAAGTGGTTGGATAGTTTGCAATCTGTGCTCCTTAGAGTATTCTGTCCTGAGATCGGTGTGACTCCTTGGTGTCCATCTCAGCCACAAACACACTCCTGCAGTGCACCAACAGTGCTGTTAGAATTTGTGCGAACGAACATCTTCATTGGGATCCACGGTGGGACATATGGTTTCAGACCTGGTGAAAATACAAATATTCTGTATAGGTTATATTTAAAACTCACAAGAAATGTTTCTCTCATCACCATTTAACAGTCATTGGCTTGTTGATAAGTCACTGTCTAGTAACCCTTTCAAATCAACGTCTAACAAACCATGTCATAACTCTGGGGGGGTTCCTCACTTTTTGTAGTGATAAAACAACTTCTGCAAAGAAGAGTTGTGATCCTACCTGGCCAAACACATGTTCCTTTTATCTTTACTCTGAATGGAGGAAGTACCCAATTTACATTACAATCTGTGTCAGCATTGCATGCAGACAAATTTAAATCACTCATACAGTGTGAGCTCAGTACGTTCTTGTTATGGAGGAGAGGACGGTCTATATGGGACCACAGAGAAGTAATGGGTCATGCAGCATACCTGCCACAAGCTACAAATATTCTCCTCTACTCTTTCCTACCCCTTGTGTATCCTATTGCTGTAAACTACAACCTATTTATAAAATTAGGAGTGTGGAATGTGTGAGGCAAGTTCCCTGGGAGCATTATTGACTGCTATTCCATTGAACATTAACGCTTTGATATGACATGCCCTCAAACAGCCAGGAGTGAAGAAAAAGCAACATAGTTTATAATAAAGGTAAAGAAATACAAGAACAATTACTAGAAGAATAAATAAATAATAGATGAGCAATCCCCAGGTTACACATCAAACAAGAGTCTGATGAAAGAAAGCAGAAAGAAGAGAAGTGAATGTGGTTATTCAAGGTGAGAAGAAATCAAGGGTTGGTTATTATGAAGACTAATAAGTTAATATCCTTTCTGTAGAGGTGGACTCACATCTCTCCCCACCTCAAAGCCCTACTCTGGCCCCCGGCAGCAAATGATGCCAGTACAAACTACTCGCCCATGAATACAAAGCCATTCACAACAAGGGTCCAGACTACCTCAACCATGAGGTGAACGTCCACAAACCTACAGGCAAACTTCACTGCTCATCCCTCTTCTTGGCCCATACACCCCCACATTCACGGAAGCAGGGGTCTGTCTGTGCCTTTTCGCACCTAGTGGCCAAGTCCTAAAACAGCCTCTGTATGTCCCCACCCTACAGGAGTTCAAGAATGACCTGAAGACCCGGCTCTTCGACTAACTATCTCAGTACAGCATCGCCCGGCACCTTGATACCCTCAGGGGTGATAAGCAGTGCTTTGCAAATCCTATTTGATATGATTTGATTTATGATGATGGTTACCCTACTGATCTCTATCCAGACATCGCTTACCGTGTCTCTTCAATATCCTTTATTGTATCAGGCAGCTCGACGTTGAGAGTCTCAGGAAGTAAAAAAGCGACCAAGCCGCAGACAATGGCTACCGAGCAGTAGATCACTTGTGGCAGAACCTTCCATACTTCATCCAACAACAGGATCAGTGGAGCCAGGGCCACCCCGATGCGGGAAAGAAATAAGTTGCACCCGATGCCATTTTGCCTGAAAGTTCAATGTGAAAACAGACTTGAAGCCTTAGAGAACCATGTACAGACTGGGACAGTTCACATCATACTTGTGTTCAGTAGCACAGTGAATGTACTTCAGACATTATCTCTTCCTCATTTCTATTTGAATTATGTTTGTTTTTTGCTACAGAACCACTAACCAAACCTTGTGCTAAAAAAAGGAAGAATTATCAGCCTGATTCATGTACATGCCGTTTTGCGTGTCCCTAATAGCGAATAATAGCGACTCGCAATTGAGGAAACGCAAAACGGCATTCATGTACTTTTCGGGGAAAAAATAGCGACTCGCACGCGGGCGCTAAAGCCGTTAGCGACCTACAAAAAACGCAGAATAATCGCAATTTCCGGCCACCAGCGATCGGGATTGCGACACGCAATCCCGATCGCACAGGATTGCGACTCGCAATCCCGTGCGATCGGGATTGCGAGTCGCATTCTCGCGGGATCCGGAAATACGGGAAGACGCATTCCGAGCACCGTGATGACATCACAACCAGGAAGCAGCCAAATCCCACCCCCAAACACCACAGTGACGCTACCATACGAGTGAAGACGACGGAAAGCTGACGCTAAACCTCCGTAAGCGACTCTCGACCCGGGCGAAATAGCGACCGCCATGTCCGACGAACCTGAACCTCAGCCTGGCCCCAGCAACAGCGCTGGCCGCAAGCGCAAATTAAAGTTCTCCGAGCAGGAGCTGGAGAACCTAATAGAGGGGGTGGTGGCCAAACACGACCAGCTCTTTGGTGCCAACTCCAAGAGGGTCCCAGAACAGGAGAAGCGGAGGATCTGGGTGGGGATTGCCTCCAGCGTCAACTCTGTGGGCGTTGCGGACAGGTCGTTGGGGGAGCTGAAAAAGCGCTGGTACGACCTCCGAGGGCGTGCAAAGGAGAAGGTGGCGGCGCGCCTTGGTGAGGCATCAGGCACTGGAGGTGGTGGACCGACTGTCCCACCCAACACCCCACTGGAGGACCAGGTAGAGGACACCTTGGAGAGGGAGGCGTGTGTTGGCGTGACCACTCTGGACTCCTCCCGCCCCACACAAGACACCCAAGGTAAGTGGCATGCGACTGCGACCCTGTCCCCTATGACCGTCCCTGACCAAATAGGCTCACTCATTGGCCCTTAATCATGCCTATGTTGTGCATCAGGAAATGCCCTGAGGCATTGTGGGAGACGTAGTATGTCCACAATGTAGTAGTACCACAATGCGGCCAGAAAGGTTCCTAAGTGCGCACATCCACAGCCATCCAGGGAATGTCACCCAGCATGCATGTAACATCTGCACGTCTGACAGTCACATGCACCTAATGAGTATCCACTTACCCTCACAGGTGCGGATGATAGCAGTGACAGTGAGAGGCTGGTGATCAACGAGGAGGCCCAGGAGGAGGAATCCCTACCCGCTACCCAGCCACCAGCCCCTGCCGCAGCGCCAACAGCAGCAGCCAGGCCCCCCACCTTACCTGCTGCAAAATCTGCAGGCCCACCGGCTGCCAAGGCCAGGCCCCCCACCTTACCTGCTGCAAAATCTGCAGGCCCACCGGCTGCCAAGGCCAGGCCCCCCACCAATGTGCCTCCAGTGCCTGCCGCACCTGCTACACCAGGTGCTACAACACCTGCAGCTCGTCCTACACGATCTGGGCCAGCCACATCCGCCACACAGCGGCGCAACAGCAGGAGGGGCAATGGGCATCTCTATGCCTGCATGAGCGTGGAGCGGCGAATGCTCCGTCTACACCACCGCCAGTCGCAGCAGCAAGGAGCCATCCACCTCCAGCTGCAGAAGATCGGCCGCAATGTGGCGGGAGTCGGCGAGCGGGTGGACCGCATGACGGCGGCCATGGACGCATGACGGCGGCAATGGAGGCCAATACTGCAGCGCTGGGGAAGCAGCGCAGTGTTGCACGCAGGCGCCACCACCAGCTGGTGAGCCAGCTGTCGACCTATAGTCGATCAAATTATGTGGCAGCAAATGCCACCACCCAGCTGTCGCGGCGCTCTATGACCCAGCAGCACCAACTGGTCCAGTGCTGTGAGGAGATTACCCGGGTGCTGGAGCACTTGACCACCGCCGTGATCCCACTGCTTGCACCTGTCCTACCGGCCATCGTAGGGGGAGATGATGCGAGTGAGGCTGCCTCCAGCGTGAGCAGCAACTCTGCCACGCAGGCCCCCCCACCTAGGCGCAGCACCAGGGCTACGCCTGCTCCAGCTGCCCAGGATGAGGAAGAGCCTCACAGGTGCCTGGGAAATGTGCGCCGGAAGCACCAATGACATTGTGTCAGGGACACAGGCGCAGGCTGATGCTAAGCCTGCCATGAACCTTTCAATGTAGTATGCTGGAATACTGGATTTTGTAAATAGTTGGTACCATGAGCCTTTTATATTGTGACTGAAACAAATACATTTATTTTGCTGCACACATTCGCCTTGTGTAATCATTACATTCTGCATGCTATTGTGATATGTGGGGTGGGGGAAGGGGGTGGGCTAGAAACTGTTCACTGTGATGTGGTTGCGACGTCTGTGGCCTTCAGCTGGGTTCTCCCCGCGTGCATGGTGCGCATGTGCTGGTGGCCGGTCGTCCCCCTCAGATTCACTGCCTGAGATGTCAACTGGTATCCGGCGCTTGGTTGCGATGTTATGAAGCATTGCACAGACAGCCACAATGCGGCAGCACGCTGCAGGACTGTAATACATGGCCCCACCTGTCTTGTGCAGTATACGGAACCTGCTCTTGAGCAGGCCAAATGTCCTTTCAATACAGTTCCTTGTCCGGATGTGCGCAACATTGTATCGCCGTTGCTGAGGTGTGGCAGGGTTGAGGTAAGGGGTCAGGAGGTATTCCCGTAGGGCGTAGCCACTGTCACCTGAATGAGAGGAGCAGATGTTGATTGCCTGTGCAGCGCAGTTACTTCATAGCAATGTGACATTGTCGACAAAGTGTACTTACCAAGTAGGTGTCCTTCCCCAAACTCTCACCTGATCAGTCGTGTGTGGAGTCCGCTGTGCCTGAAGATAAAGGAGTCATGGGTACTCCCTGGGTACTGGGCCACAATGTCAGTGATGATGGTCTTGGCATTGCAGACCATCTGTATGTTGAGGGAGTGGTAGGACTTCCTGTTGCGGTACATATACTCCGTGCCAGCTGGTAGGCAGATGGCGACGTGGGTACAGTCTATGCAGCCGAGGACATGGGGAAAATGGGCAACATTATAAAATTGTAGTTTAGTGAGGTCCAATTCCTGTTGGCTCGTGGGGAATGTGATGTGCCGGTGGAACTGGCTGAGCATGGCGTCAACAAAAGTGTGGAGGCAGCGTGACATGGTGGGCTGGGATATCCCCCCAGCAGCGGCTGCTATGCCCTGGAATCTGCCGGAGGCCAGGAGGTGCAGGCTGCACAATACCTGCACATGTGTGGGCACAGAATTGTTTCGCCTTGTTGGGTGCTGCATGATGGGGTCGAGTTCTTGTATCAGCCAGGTGATCATTTCCCCATTCAGCCTGTATTTTGCATAAATCTGTTCTCTGGTTTGGCCCAGCAAGGTGACCCGCTGCCGGTAAATCCTTGCCTGCCTCATGCGTCTCCTCCGTGCTGCTCGCTGTAGCCTTCGCCGACTCACCACCATGTACATCCCAGGCATTGTGGAACGCCTAATGCTGCTGCTGAATGTCCTTATGTGTGATTGGTCAGGCCTGGACCTGTTGGTGATTGGCTAACAGTTTTTCAAATTTGGCTTCATCATGGCTTTTATGGTTACCACCTGCTTTGAGTTGTCCTTAAATTGCGCCGCGCAAACGTGCGATTTTACGCTTTTTCGCTAATGTATTTCTTTCATGAATGCCGATTGCGACAATATTGCATTTCGCTAATCATTTCGCAGATTCCGTGGTTGGTCGCTATTTCCGTGTCGCTAATGCTCGACTTCCCGGAGTCTGCGACTATTACTGCGTAATCGCTATTCCAATCGCTATTATTTTTTAGCGATTTCGCTATTTCGTACTTGAATGCCGATTCCGTGTTTTGCACCCGCAATTGCGTTGTCGCAGCCATTGCGGGCGCTATTTCGCTCCATGAATCGGGCGGTATATGTGTTTTGCTTCCATCCAGGTTGAATCGCATACATTGACTTTGTAGTAGTGAATTAGAGTGATGAATGCAAATAAACAAAGTTCGTCCTACCACTCCTGCCTTTTTAACCCATTACTCATTTAATCTACTTTAACATGCACATTTTTCTGCACTATCAATTTTACTTATCTTATTGCTCCTTTTTAGTTTAATACATCTTATTCTTTTTTGGTTTGACTCTTGGCAAATACAGTGTATATATATCATGCCATACATTAGTATTTGAAAAATAACAATCCTGTTTTTTTTTATAACATATATTGGCTTTCTTTATTGCACATGTAATAAAGTCCAGTAAGGATCTTCTTTTATTCCCATTTGCCTCCAGATTATGCAAAGTCCTTTTTGGCAGTTTTATCACCAAAAGCTATTTTCATTATGGTTGTACTTGTTTTGTTCTATGAGAACAAAACAAGGCTCAGAAGAAAATCTTAACTTTGCTAGCCATAGTTTAGAGCAACGTATCAGAATAATTCAAACATCATTTTTAATATTTAAAAGTCTGTGGTGAAGTTGAACTTCTATTAAATATTTCGGAAAAATGACTTTTAGAAAATTCGACTTCATTTGCACGTACATCCAGTACCAATATACTGATAAAAAAGAAATCTACTTGACATTCTCCTCTGCTTGAGACATTCAACGACTCAAACACTGCTTGCATATGATTCAAACCTGGATGTCCTGCACCTACCTGAAGCTCACCCATTAATGACATCATTCCTGTTAGTTACCTAGAACATTAATCAATATATTGTGCAAACCTGGTGCAATGAACCTTGATGGATTAGAACTTTCACTGAATGTCACATCACTTTAATTCACCCTGGAGACCAAACTCATCCTCTAGGAACACATAGCCCAAACCACAAAGATGGCCTTGTCCCAGTTTTCTCCACTAGTGAAAGCAAAACCATTTCTTCCAGCAAGCAACCTCAGAAATGCTGTTCAAGCCCTTGCACTCTTGCATCTGGATGATGGTAATGTCCTACTCCAGACTCCATACTGTCATCTATCAAGGGTGCCCTGCATGCTGCCGCTAGCAGTTGGCCCTGCCAGTGCGACCCCTTAATAATGTATGAAACATGTTCCTAGAGTAGAGCCAGTGACTTAGGCCTTTTAGCCTAAGTCACTGGCTCTACTCTAGGAACATGTTTCTGACACTTATAGCCCAGGAAGTGCAGTTGGAGAGGATTCATGAACTTAATTAACTTTAACAGGACTAGGGTGAAGCCTGCCTATTCACAGTTCGGCGTAAAGGGAGTCCTGAGTAACAGAAGCCTTTTGTTTCTCAGTATCTCTATAGATAGCTTGGCACTAGCCAGTAGGAGGGGGAGTTGGTCCTTGAACCTGGTTAGCATGGCTGAGGAGAAGGGGACTGTTTACTTCCTTAAACACACCTCTAGCTGGCAAGGGACCAGTGTCCTAGTGCAGAAAGGTGCTGTCATCTTGGATTGGCCTCAGAATAATGAACAGTGTAATAGTTTGCAATAAGGCAAATAGGACGTGCTGAAAAAGTGGGAAGGTTTGCCCTTGGGAACCTTTTCCTCATTGGTGATGGAGTGTCCAGGAGTCACCACTACCCATTGGCAATTTACTCCTACAATGTGGCACCTCACCCAAATCAAAGTAAGTTCAAAAGAATAGGTAAACAAATCTAAATTATAATTTAAGATCATTCAGCCATTTGCCCATTCCCTCATTCTTAACAGATGTTAGTTTTGTAGCACAGTCATTATTGCTGAATAATGGAGGTTCCC
Source organism: Lissotriton vulgaris (assembly GCF_964263255.1). NCBI lineage: Eukaryota > Metazoa > Chordata > Amphibia > Caudata > Salamandridae > Lissotriton > Lissotriton vulgaris. Next base: position 120,088 of record NW_028243562.1, on the reverse strand, counting down.
ACACTGTTTTGGGGCATTATTTTTTTCTCTGGTACAGTGCTGATTGTGATGAAGTGACTGGGAAAAAAGACGTTTTTAAAGAACAAGGAACCCAAAAAGGGGGCCTTTGGACCATGGGTCATATCTTTATTAAAAGGAACAAGGGTCCTAAGGAGTTGCAATAGAGAAGTAGATGAAAATATAGACCACAATAAGTACTATATTTTAGCTTCCAAGCCCAGCCGGGCGAGGAATATTTTATTTTAGAGATAACAAGAGATTAGTTGACCTGAAGGGGGTCACATGAGAACATTTAGATAGGGCACAATCCTGTACCTATCCCAAGAACATAGAAAAACCATAGAATAAGAAAAAGGTAAGTAAAGAAAGATGTTTAACAGGCAAGTAAAAATTTCTTTGGAGCCAATAGTAGCTTGCGAATTAATAATCAATTCCGCAAGTCTCAACATACAGTGTATACAGATTAATATGTGCAATAAGTTCCATGCAACACTGTTTTAAAGCCTCAACGTTTCGATCCTTAAGGCTCCTAATGAACCGGGATCATCATCAGGACTGTTTTAAATCACTGCCGGTTTACAATACGAACGACTGCCAAGTCCGTGAGAGGCTTGGTTGGACGTGGGACTGCAGTGGGGCTGTTGCTGTTTCGTCAGGAAACCTCACGGGTCCAGAATCAGGGTCGTGAGGTCACGATTCTTCCTTCGTGGGGGGTTATCAACCGGAGGGTTGAGTTTACTCCTTGGGTTTTCAGGTCTGGGAGCATGGTGCTTGCTTCATAATGGAAGTGGCGGTGGGTGGGAGGCAGGAACACGAGGGTCTTCTCCCTTTTTAAATTGGCGGAGTGAGTTGGCTCCTTGTATTTTAAGGTCCGCAAGCTCGATGCTTTCTTCACAATGGAAGCGGCGGTGGGTGGGAGGAAGAAACACAATGGTCTTCTCCCTCTGCTGTGGCAGCGCGAGTCCGCTGGGAAAAAAGACAGCAGCATGACCTGCAAAGGAGCCCATTTTTGTATTGCACTGAGGATGCCAGTGTAGGCTCTAGTTTTACCAATGATGCTCAGCTTTCACAATCCCTCTTCATGAGTCATGATCTGGCTTTTTAAATCTAGTTAGCTCTTTCCCACCACTTTATGATGTATTGCATTTCAAGTGGACCTCTTGAGCTTGACTAGCACCACCTAATTCACCAGGAAACCTCTGGACATTAGCAGATGAACTTGGGCTACTGATTATTATCATTAAAATAAAGTTCACATGACCCATCTGAGCATTAGACGAGAATAATGGGATTTTGTTTACAAGATGATGCCATTATTGTGATCTTTCCATGCAATCACTCCATAATAAGAAGCAGAAGTTATTTGGTGATGTGCATGCTTACAACATCTGTCATGTTTTGATTCTTAGAAGGAATGCATGTCATAGTAAATGTGTCTTTCCTATCAGTACTGCACACCTTGATAGATGGTTTAATTCTGTGGTTTTGTTCGTCAAAAACATTGAGGGCCTCATTTATGAGGCCTTGTGTCCGTTTTGCGCTTCCGATGCGTCACTTTTTGTGACGCATCGGCGGCGTAAAACATGCCTCCTGTTGTGCACTATTTGCAAAGTGACGCATCTAGGTAGATGCGTAACTTTGTAAACCCCAGCGCCACATTATACCTGCGTCAGGTATAATGTATGCAGGGGGGGAGTTCCCCCGCAAAAAGCCTCGTAGAAGTGACGCAGTAAAACTGCATCACTTCTAGGACACCATTGCATCGATATCTTGCGCCTGCCTCACAGCAGGCGTAAGACTGACGCAGGCCCTTTCACATGGGGCTTGCCCCTTGTGAAAGGACACATTGCTGGAGTTGCGTCACTTTTGTGACACACTCCAGCACTTGTGTGCTTACAGATACGTTAGAAATCCTGTCGTATATGTAACTCCTTGCAACATGATGCGTCATATATTAAATATGATGCATCCAGTAAGTCGTAAGGAGGGCGCACGGAGAAGTGACGCATCGCTGCTTTTACGCAGTGATGCGTTATTTCTCATACATGAGGCCCTGAATTTTCTTCTAAAAATCCTTCGTTGAAACGACGCAAATTTAATTTTCCTTTATGCTTTATATGGCAAATTTACTTACCTTAGTGTTTGCGCTCTGAGTGGACTATCGACATAGATCAATTTACATGACCGTAAATCTACACTGGCACATTTGCTGTTTCCCTTTATATTAATTTTACTACTTTTGGCTACTCATCATTTCCAAGTGTAAAGTTACTAAGAAGTGTAGACTTACATGTTTCCACCCATTCCGTTCACAGTGCACAGTCTGCAAAAAACATCAAATGCAACCGTACAGCTACCACACTACTAGTACTTTCAGAACAGTATTTTACATTCAACATGTTTGGCAGAGATATCTGCAACAAGCATTTACAATGCAATAGGTCTGGCATTTTTTTAGAGTTAGAGCTATTGGCGTTGCAATGTGAATGTTTTATACAGTGTCTAGTATCCATATGTTTACTGCCAATATGTTAGATGTGGAATTGTGTTAGTTTAACCCCTTGGCCGCAACGGTAATTCTGCCGCGGCACTAGGGGGAGGGGGGGCCGCGCTGCGCCGCCATGCTCGTGACGGAACCACTCCGTCACGAGCCACGGTGCACTGTGCTTGTGACGGAATGGTTCCGTCACGGCCCCGCCCGCCTAATACAACCCTCAGCGCAGGCGCGAAACCAGCGCCGCGCAGGCGCGGCGGCCAGGCCGTGACGGAACCATTCCGTCACCAGCACAGCACCACCATGGCTCGTGACTGAATGGTTCCGTCACAAGCATGCAAGGGGTTAAGGAGTAGTCTATGTGGATAGGTGAAAAGTGACAAAAAGCCATCTAAATTCATTGCTTAAGACCAAATTGAATGGGAGATTGTTTGGTACTGTTAGAAAACAGGGGACCTTTGTGAGGTTGAACTTAGGTGCTGCGCAGACAGTTCTGTATTGGGTCGAGACATTATTTGAGCTACTTAAAGTTGAGAGATTGAATGTTGAGATGAAGTTGTAGATCGAGAGTACTGATGGATCCGGATGACTATGTTGAAAACTATCGATTGGAAAGGTTTCACGTAGAGAAAATTGAGGTTCTCATATGGTTAAACTTGTAGCAGTTAGTGAGTTAAGAGGTGACAGATTCGCAGAAGCTTATGTGTGCTCCAAGGTGTTCATTTAAAGATTGATTGTCTACTGTTAGTAGTGTACAACTGTTTTTGTTGCTGACAAGGAGTAAGGTATCATCTACTGGGGGCGCCTATATTGGGTACCTATATGGAATATAACAGATGGGTACCTCTAAGGTCAATCATCGTGATGTCCTAGTTTGGAAATCCACGATTCTTTTCAATACCACAATTAATGGCATATTCTCTAGCCCAGTGGATGAAGCTATGTCCCAAAATCCAAAGTCGAACCAAGGTGCAGTATGGAGATGTCAGTCACAAGGGAAGTGCTTAAGAGAATGAATACGCTTCAGAAAGAATATGGACATACAAAAGTAAAGGAACAAAAAAGGAGGGAGGCTAAAACATAAATGTAATTGGTACATTTATGACAGTTAGAAAAGTAGGTTAGGTTATGACCAACTCCTGTTTGTATGATGCACAGTTAATTGTTAAACAGGGGAAGGTTTTCTATTGGGTGATTTTCAAATTGAGCTATGGACCTGTGAGACCCTTGGGAGAGGCATTAACCTGCTTGTGCAGGCTCTGGAGAGAAGCTGATGATGGTGGGCTTGTTTGGCTCTCTCAAGAGATTTTGAGAAAGGAAAAAAAGGGAAACAGTACAAACAACAGAGATCATGAAACTATAGGGTTGCTCCGAAAAGAGCAGATTTTGTGAACAGTGTTCAGCAACTATAATTGTTTTTGTTTTCCAACATTCTTAATTATTTTTGCACTTTAAAACGTTTTTAATAGGGTAGGACAAAATCATGCAACTTGGCGTGGGAAACAAACACTAACAGCATCTTTAAAAACAAAAAAAGGAGAAACATTTGAAAAAAACTGTTGAGGACTACAGTCTTGGGGGACACTTGTGATCTTGGACAAGCTTCTCATGGGTGAACCCGCTTGTCTCTGATGAAAAAAATTATCTGCTTACATAAGCAGAAAAAAAAGTGATCTATTAAGATAAGCAGGGCTATTGTCTGCTACTGCATTTACTACCTGTGCAGGCACAGATTCTCCTGGAGCAAATGATGTGGAAGCCCCTGAAGAGATGTTTAGCTCCACAGAATGAGCCACATCTGTCTGAGCAAGGCTTCATGGATGCAGAGATCTGGGGTGCCTCCACATGCCTGTTGTACTCATACTATACTGCTTCTTTCTGTTCACTGGGCTGAACTCCTTCTTGCAACAATTTAGAGATGACATACTTTGAAAATATTGTCTTGTCACCTGTCCCCATTTCAAAGAAGTGCCACACCAAGGATTCCTTGGGAGTCTGGGGGGCTGAGCTGGTGCAGCTGCCACTGGTTCCTCATCAGCCTCTGATGAGGACATCTTTGTGTTGGTAGATAAACATGAAAGGAGAGCAAGCAAAATTGTCTACCCACATCAAAATCTAATAGGGAAATAAAGCAAAATATATGCAATCTTTTATTTCTAAATAAAGACATCCATATGAACCAATCACAATTCTTTCTTGAGGCGTGGTTCTTCTCCCATGAGCATCGCACAAGATCACAAAAAATATATATATATATTTCATGGAACAATTCATAAGCAATTTTTTCTAGCTAATCAATATCTCAAATTACTTAATTTGTTCACAATTACAAAAAGGCGCTGTTATTAACCTAATTCCAAATTCATGATCTTGTGATTACGAGAGCTTAAAATAAAGTACAGCACACTCGGAGTCCACACAGGAGATTGTGTGTTCAACTCCCACGAGCAATTTGTGTGATTGTAAAAATATTATTGCTTTATATAGACAATGGAACAAACCATAATCAATTATACTAATATAAGCAACATCTCTAATCTGTTACTTTGTTCACAAATACAGGAAGCAATGTTCTTAACATAATCCAAAATGTACGATCTCACGAGAGGGTCACAAGTGTCAACGCAGGGGAATGTGTGTTTACTCCTGCGAGCATTTTATGAGAGTCACAACATAAAAAAAAAAAAAATGAGTATACAACCATATTTTAATGACACTTGTATTACAGATTAACAATAAATACTAACTAAGCATATGAAAAAGAACTCTAAATAGTAGATTAAAACAAAATGTAGAACTCTAGTCAGCAATCAGTCACTTAAAAAAACAGATGTACGTGTCGGACCGCGGCAGGGGGATTTGCTGGACTCTCTGTCCTACAACTCACCAGGAACCAACGAGCGTGCCACAGCCCCTCCCTCCAGAGCTACATCAACGCCTCGCACCTCCCGCTCCGGGGGATATGCGTCGGACCGTGGCAGGGGGATTTGCTGGACTCTCTGTCCCACAACTCACCAGGGAACAATGAGTGTGCCACAGCCTCTCCCTCCAGCACTACATCAACGCCTCGCGCCTCCCGCTCTGCTGGACGCGTGAGGGGGTGCGCCAGGCAATGCCCGGGCAAGGGAGGGCCGTCTGTGGCCGTGAGGGGCCTGAAGAGGCCGGGCTGGGCCACCCCTCTAACCTCTGCAATTGGTAAGCGAAAACAACCGAGTAATGGGGTGCAGGAGGGCAAAAAGGCAAAAGTGCCTAGACAGTCAGAATCTATAATGTCATACTTGACGTCTGCTGTGGGAGTTTTAAGTAAAGAAATCGCAAACGCTGAGAAGGAATTGGGCTTGGATACCCTCATAACTGTTTGTGAAGACACTGACATTAGTCCCATCTCGGCGCCTATCGTGCCATTAGATCCTGATGTGGTAATAACAAATCTAAAGGGTGTGGCTAAGCCTAGTAGTGGGATAATAGAAACTACAGAAAAAGCCCATGAGGAGGATGAAGAGCCCTCTGAACCTATAGTACAACACAAATTGGGGAAACGCACAAACATTAAGAAATGTACGAAGCGTCCAAAACTTGCATCTGTTTTACAATCAAGTGACTGTAATATTTCCCAAAAACTGGGCGAACTGGTGGAAGAAATGTTTACATCTTGTTTGGAACCAGCTTTAGTGGGTATAGCCAAGGACATTGTAGACACTTTTAATTCTTGTGTTGCAGGTCTCTTAAAGAAATGTAATCAAATAGATCAGTTTATTAAAGAGTATAGAGGTCATAAAGCTCTGGATAGACAGGCGCAGCAAATTTGCACTATCAATCAAGGGGAAAAGGAGCGGCATCAGGGTAGTCTAGGCTCACCCCTGATTCAGGACCCTTCTTGTACTTTAGTGAGAAATAGGGATAGGGGTGCCACTGGTAAGATTCCCCGGACAAACCAATGGGAGCCCTAACACAGCTAGTACCTATGGGGTAGGGTCTAGCGACATTATAAGTAAAAAAATAACTGCAAGACATACGGGTAGTTCTATTAGACAGGAGAAATCTGGCTATAGCAACTTGGATCTGCCACCTGATGCAGCCCCCTTAGTCGCAGTATTTATAGGGCTTCCTCCTTTAGGTGAAAATGTGGCTGAATCTACTCATGACCTTTTAAGGTAGTCTAAAAATTGGTGTATGCAATATAGCAGTTGGGGTCTGGATATATCATCTACCATTATCATGGCTAGAAGGGTAGGATGGATAGGTCGCCAACCGAAATGTATCGCAGGAGACTGCGTGGTCGTTAACTTTAACAGACATGATGTGGCGGACAGATTGTTTTGGGATGCCTCTGAGATAGATACCACGGGTATTAGACCAGTACCGTTGGGATTTTCTACCCTCCAGTAATTGGACAATTAAAGGCCCATGTTAGTCCTCCATTTGTTCCTACCCAGAGAAGGCCCTCACTGGTACCCAAAGCTCTGACTGTTAACCCGCAATTCAAAATAGTAGAAAATCCCCCACGTACTGTAGAAATTGCCACAGCATTTCCATCTCCTATGTATAACCCTATAAACTCACGTAGTACCGACATATCTTTATATAATCATTTTGCTCCCTTGTTAAATCTGGAGGATAATGATTGACTACAGGATAATGTTCAGCATTTAGAAGAGCGACCCCCTTACCTAACCAAGTAACAGCTTGCAAAATCCTAAATTGGCATATTGCAGGAATTAGGTCTAAAAGAAAGGATAACATCTGGTTGGATTATCTAAAACAATTTGATAGCATTGCCCTGCAGGAAACATGGGATACATCTGATAATTGCTGTCTGGACGGCTTTACAAGTTTTGTTGTTCCCGCTATTTCAGGGATGGTGGGCAGAGCAAAAGGAAGGCTAATCTCCCTGTCCTTGTTGAAACTGAAAGGATCCCTAACAATGCTGGAGACAGGTTCCAGTAATTTTTTAATTGTTGAATGGCTTTTGACAAATTTGGCTAATATTTTAGTGATTAATTTTCATAATGCAAAGGAGAGCGTGTTTATTAATCAACACTTAGTCTCTCTGGATTGTTTTTTGTCGGAATATAAGTCAAAGCATAACACTGTATTCAATATTATCTTTATGGGTGATTTTAATATTCATTTGTGTAGTTGGGATTGCCAAATAGATGATCACCAGGGACCTCCCTGGGCTGTGGTCCCCCATGTTGAACACAGTAGGCAGGGAGAGGCCCTGGAGGAACTCCTGGCTGATATGAATCTTTTTGAACCAGGGGTTAGCAAGGGGGAGACGAGGACTGCTACATTTAATGGGGCAGAGACAGGTACTGTCATTGATTATATTTTTATGTCCTCTTTTGTGTTATCTAGGGTTGTATTATATAAAGCTGTAATCTCTGTGTTCAGTGACCATAACCCGGTTACCTTGGAGGTAGATCTAGGAGAAGCCACTGGATCCAGCGATACTGTGACAGAGGAGGTTAGGCATTTGATTGTCAAAGATCAAGGCAGGAGGCTTAACTGGTCTAAGGTGGTCCCTGAAGCTTTTTTTGAGGACTTCTTTAGTGAGGCCAATTCGAACCTGGCTATCTGCCTGGACAGTTTTGCCCCGAGTTTGGAGGTAATTGGCGCATATGTGTCTATCTGTAGCCAGATTGCTTTTGACCTTCGAGTTAAAACTAGAAAAAGATCTGCTCAGTTAGAAAAATAGTTTGATAGTAATTGTTCTAAAGTGCATGGTGCCCTACTTAAAGCATTGAAACAAAGACCTAGAAATAAGGAGCTAGTAGACACTTTGAGGAGGCAGTATAAAATGGCTATTGAGATGCGCAAAAAAGAGATAAAAGATGAGGGGTGGAATAATCTCCTTTCAATTGAAGTTCTGCGCGATAGCAGTAAATTCTGGGCTACTATCAATCATCCGTTTTTCTCGGGGGAAAAGAACACAACCCTAGATTGTGTTATCCTGGATGAAAAGTGGCTGGCACATTTCATAGAGATTTACAAGAACGAGGGCCTTGCTTCACCAGAAGAAGATAACATTTTTAATCAGCCTATTGTTCCCATTATTTTGGAAGCGGTTGAAGTAGAAAGGGCAATTCGGGAGAAAATACAGCCCCAGGCCCGGATGGGGTCTCGGCAGACCACTACGGTCACTTGCCCTTAATTTTGGGCAAAGATCCTAACTAATGTCTTCAATGCTTCAAGCCTAAATGGGTTTCCCGCCTCCTGGTCAACATCGGTCATCATTCCGGTTTTTAAAAAGGGACTGAGAGGGGACCCCTCGTGCTATAGACCAATCTCCCTGATAGACTCAGCGGTTAAGATCCTGGGGAGAGTTATCTTGGGTAAGCTCAGGGATTGGCTAGATAGCAGGGAGGTCCTCTCAAATTTCCAATATGGTTTTAGGGAAAAGAGAAGTACCCTGGACCAATGTCTTAATTTACAGCTCTTGATTAGTAAATACACAGTAGCCACGGAGGGGTCCCTCTATATGGGTTTTATCGACCTCTACTCAGCTTTTGATTTGGTTAATCGAGCTACACTTTGGTCAATTTTATTGGATATTGGGATTGACCCGCCCCTGGTCAATTTTTTAGCTGTTTTACTTAGGGATCTACTAGCGACAGTCAGGGTCACAAGGGAGAGTAGATGCACAAGTCACTTTAGTTCCAAGAGGGGTTTCAGGCAAGGATGCATCCTGGCCCCCCTCTTGTTTAGCTTATATATTAACGCTCTGGAGGGGTCCCTGGGGGGTGCATTCTTGGATGTTCCGCATGTAGGAGAATTAGTGATTCCGGTTCTCCTTTACGCGGATGACGTGGTGCTACTGGCACATACTGGTCTTGGTCTTCAGAGATTGTTGGTCTCCTTTGGGGACTTCATGGAGTCATAAGACCTGAAAGTGAATACTAAGAAATCACACGTTATGGCAGTGAGGAAACATCGTAGGAATCCTAAGATAAAAACCTTTTTCTGTAAGGAAGTTGAGTAATCAAGGGTGCCAGTTTTTACATATTTAGGGATACTCTTTGATGAAAGAGGGTCCTGGGGCCCTCAACAGAATCTTAAAAGTAATGGTTTAGCCCGATCAGTTGCAGCACTTATGGGGTTTGCCAAACGGCTGGGGGCGAGACCTTTTGAGGCACTCCTGCAAATTTATAAATCTAAATGCCTCGCTATAGCTATATATGGCTCCTCTATGTGGGGCTATAAAGCGCAGGAGAAGATACAAATTGGGGAAAATATGTTTCTAAGAGCTCTTTTTGCGGTGCCCCAGTCCACCCCAACTTTCTCAGTACACACAGAATTAGGGTTAGGATAGGTCACAGACCACAGTTGAAAGTTGCTCCTTTGAGGGGTAAGACTAAGCATGGGTGAATTCTGCAAATTCGCGGTTCGTAAATTTGCGTATTCATGAATTCGCAATCCGCAAAATCTGCGAACTTTCGCAAATTTGCGGATTTTTTTGTGTTTGCAAGGATTTCTGCCAGTTTGCGAGTGTTTTTTACCAGTTCGCAAACGCGAACTTACTTGTTGGGTCGCAACGGTCGCGACCATGTTGTTTCTACGTCTGGTTCATCACAGCACCCTCTGCTTCACCACTGCCACCCTCTGTCTCACCCATGCCACCCTCTGGTACATCACTGCCACCCTCTGGTTCATCACTGTAGATTATGGGGGGAAAAGCACACCTGCCCTGCACTGACATGAATGAATTAGGGGTTGATTAATGTGTCATTGAATTTGAACTTCCAGTCTGGCACCTGCTTCCTTATCTGTAATTGCTTTCTGTTGCAGTGTAATTTTTTTTAACAGGACCTTTGTGGCATACTTGCAGCTAATCTCTGAGCCTGCTGTGAGGGTCAGAGCAGGGTCATAGAATAGTTGCAAGTAGGCAACTGAACTCTGGAGGGGCCCCTCAGGAAGCACTACAGGGAATGGTTACTAATGATGAGTTTGAACTTTTGCACCTGCTGAGTGCTTTCAGTTTTGCATAAATCGTTTTTCTGCAATTTCGCGAGGCGCGAATTTGCGCGAGATCGAATTTGGAAACCGCAAATTCGTGCGAATATGCGATTAGTTTTTTTGCGGTGTGTTAGTTCGCAAGGTTTTTTGCGTTTTAGCGAGCCGCTTGTAGCGCAACGGCATGAAGTTACCCTCACGGTCGTGGCCATCTTGTTTGCAAGACGTATTTACGTTTCTGGGCGCTATGTGTAATCTCGCAAAGTGTGCGGCTCGCTAGTACAAGTTCGCGTGTGATCGCGAGGGAAATCTCGCTCAAACTTACCCACGCGGTCGTGAACGGGCGTGGCCATCTTGTTTCTCATTCATTCCTATGGTTCTGGGCATGCTTTCTGTATCCTCTGTCAATCTCTGCCATCCTTCGCTTGTTTGAAGTTTTTTTTGATCTATTTTACTTATTATCTATTCCTCTATTTTTCTAGCTCTATATTTTTGTGTTTTCTGCAACTTTTGAACTACTTTATTAAACTCTTTTCTTTTCTTCTTCCCTATTCTATTTCTTATGTATTATTTACCTTCCTTTCTGCCCAGACCATGGTAAAGGGAGCCGGGAAGCAGCCTGAGAAGGGGAAGGGTCCCGCACCCCGTGCCCGGCTCCCGTGCGGGCGTTTGTGGGGGGAGCAAGTCACAGCCCGGGAGATGGCCGCACTAGTGTTTTATGTCCAGGATCCGGGAGCGCCGGAAGCGGTGGGAGAAGGTGTGCCGGGCCATGTATCAACACTTCCGGGTCCGGCACACCTACAACCAGGCCACCCACCGTTTGACGGATCTCCTAGACCGGGAACGCGACTTGGTCGATGTTGGACTTGGCCCTTCTGGCAGGTTCACCCCTAAACTTTTTGCTTTGTGTTTGTGACCCAGTGGTAGTGATTTCTGGTCTTTGCGCACTTTAGCACTGTGGCGCAGTAAAGTGTGTGCGCCCTCCGAGTGCATGGAGTAAGGTTGGCCTGCCCTCCCTTAGGAATGCATGGGGAATGTCTGTGTCCCTGGTAGTTCCTGATGCGTGAGGTGTGCATGCTCGAGTTTGGTATGTGCGAACTTGTGTGATTGAATGCTTCGCATTGATGTATGCGGCGTGTATGTGTCTAGTGTGGAAGTGCCACTTCCAGACATGGCTGTGCATGTGCTGTAAAGGTGCTGGAGCGTGATTGGCTGGAGCTGGCTGGCAAGCCTGGCTCCAGGAAGTCTGGATGGGTCTGCCCAGGAGTGAGTGGAGAGATCAGCATAAGTGATGTGAGGGAGGGCTGCACCTGGTTCCTGAATGGGGCTGGGCTTTCCCCACACAATGCTGGCTCCGCCCCCTGTGGTTTGTCTAATGACCCTAGCCTCCCTAGTGAATGAAAGGGGTGGTTGAGCCATCAAGGGTACTCCAAAACCAGCTGCGACTGGTTTCTCCCCCACCCTGCACCTACAGACAAAAGATTGTACAGTTTAAGAAGGGGCTGTGTCCCCATGAATGAAGGTTCTCTTCCAGGATCCTGAGGGGGCTGCTGCTGTTGCTGGGCAGTAGGACCGCCACTTGGATTGTCTCCCTGCCTGGAGATCCAGTGAGCTGGCTCTGTGCCCAGCCTTGCCCCCCCTGCCACCTGAAGAACTTTGCTGGACTGTTTGTTCCCCTCAAGCGCTGGGAGAGCTTAATTTGTCCTGCTAGTGCCTGGGAGTGCTATACTTTCACCCCCAGCGCTGGAAGCGCTTTTCCTTCACCTCTAGCTCTGGGAGCGCTGTGGATTGTCCTTTACCAAAACAGGGTCTGGGCTCACTGGCAATAAGGACAAGCCTCACCATCAATTAACTATAAACCAAAAACAGTACCAGTATTGCCTAACTAATTGAACTTGGACCAAGGATGATCACTCGAATCGCTGACTGAAACAGTGACTCTCGGAGAAAAGTTTTGTCCGAAATAAATCAAATGACTTTAATTATTTTTACATCATATGCATCATATCAATGAGCAATTTTTTGTTTTTTAGATAAACATTTAGATAACTCCACAAAAGTATGTCAAACAACAGAATGAAACGGGTAAAAAAGACACTTTGAAGACAAATTGACAACTTGCATTCAACATTCATACGGGACAACACACTGATATATATACACATATAAACATTCGAAAATTCTATTTACAACATGATTTTTGAAAAGCATAGCATTGGAAAAAACAACTAAAGAGTTTTCATGTGTTTAAGAGTAAATTGAAAATTCCTAATGCTGGGTAGAGAAGGTCTACGCGTTTCGATGACCCCTTGTTGTGGGGAAATCTCGTCAGGACCAAGCGCCTTTTTGTTGCTGAGTTCTCTTTTGAAAGTAAGAATAGTGTTGCGCGTGGCGCGCTCTCAATAAGTCTTGTTCTCATCAATTAGTGATGGAAGTGGAGATATGTAGTTGAAGCGTGGAGACGGGGCTGTTTCCCGGATTCGCACGGTGAAACGCCTTTTTGGATTGATTGATTCCTGTTAGATTGTAGTATGATGAGTATATCTGGGGGTCCACGCTCTTCGGTCTCTGTCAATGAATGCAGTTACCGGCACCATCCAGTCGGTAACTGCATTCATTGACAGAGACCGAAGAGCATGGACCCCCAGATATACTCATCATACTACAATCTAACAGGAATCAATCAATCCAAAAAGGCGTTTCACCGTGCGAATCCGGGAAACAGCCCCGTCTCCACGCTTCAACTACATATCTCCACTTCCATCACTAATTGATGAGAACAAGACTTATTGAGAGCGCGCCACGCGCAACACTATTCTTACTTTCAAAAGAGAACTCAGCAACAAAAAGGCGCTTGGTCCTGACGAGATTTCCCCACAACAAGGGGTCATCGAAACGCGTAGACCTTCTCTACCCAGCATTAGGAATTTTCGATTTACTCTTAAACACATGAAAACTCTTTAGTTGTTTTTTCCAATGCTATGCTTTTCAAAAATCATGTTGTAAATAGAATTTTCGAATGTTTATATGTGTATATATATCAGTGTGTTGTCCCGTATGAATGTTGAATGCAAGTTGTCAATTTGTCTTCAAAGTGTCTTTTTTACCCGTTTCATTCTGTTGTTTGACATACTTTTGTGGAGTTATCTAAATGTTTATCTAAAAAACAAAAAATTGCTCATTGATATGATGCATATGATGTAAAAATAATTAAAGTCATTTGATTTATTTCGGACAAAACTTTTCTCCGAGAGTCACTGTTTCAGTCAGCGATTCGAGTGATCATCCTTGGTCCAAGTTCAATTAGTTAGGCAATACTGGTACTGTTTTTGGTTTATAGTGGATTGTCCTTTAGCGCTTGGGAGCGCTTTATCTGTCTCAACTAGCGCTTGGGAGCGCTTTATTTGCGAAAGCCGGTGCCCACCCGGTCTTGTCTGCGTGTTGTGGCCACTTGGGCGCGCGGGAGCCCACTCCGCTAATTTGCCGCTTAGTGCCCATTTTCGTCTGAAACACGGGTGCTCACCCCGCTTTAATTGTCCCTTTAAACCGGGAGCCTACCCCGGATTGCCACCGTCAAAGAGAGCATCCCCCTGGGCCGCCGCTCTGCCCACGGCGACCCGGAAGCAGCTAGCTGGCCGCGTGGCCGGCCAATAGCAGCGCGGCCCTGGGAGAAGGGGCCGGAAGTCCCGCCCCCGCAGCCCGAGAGAGAAAGCAGCCGAGGAGGCTGGGCCGCGCATGCCCCCGGAGCTGCACCGCCGGAAGAGACGGGAAGTAGAGCGTGGCTCCCATGAGGTGAGGAGAGCCCCGCATCCGCCGACAAGCCGCCCAGTACAGAAGAAACGGGGCTCCCGTGTGAAGAGGAGAGCCCCGTATGTGCAGTCAGGAGAGCCCCAGCAACCCGACCGGTGAGTGGGGCCCTTGTGTGCACTTTAAGGGAGGAGGGCGTCGGGGCACATTGCCGGTGCCCGCCCCTCCCGCCTGTGCTATCTTGAGCTGAGGCTCCACATTGGCCCCCATTGTCTTCACAGCTGCCCAGCACTTCGTGGGCAGCTGCCACGTTTAGGCCCCTGACTCTGGATACAACAAGGCCAGTTGGCCTAGGGACTGTCGCAGGTGGTGACTAAATGTGAGTTCTGCGAAATTGTATTTTCCTTCCTTACACCGCTGAATGTAGGTTCTGCATCATGTGTTGTCCTTCCTTACACCGCTAAATGTAGGTTCTGCATCATGTGTTTTCCTTCCCTACACCTCTGAATGTGTTGGGATGCATCATGTGTAATGTGCCTATGCCCCTACTTGTATTGTGATACTTAGGTGGGTGTTCTTGCTAGTACAGGTGGTGCTAGTGAGGTCCTGGTTCCCTGCGTGCCATGTTCCTAAGGTGGTTAGGGTTGCGTAGGTGGTACTTAACCTTTACCAGTAGTTACTGGTTGTGTGCTTTATGTTCTATTTTTCTGCTACAGTGATTTATATTCCATGTTCTAAGTGCTAATTCTACGAAGTGCTAAGTGCTAAAAGTGCTATTCCTGACAGTGGTCCAGGTGGCCCTGCCTTGTACATATCCCCTGTAAATTCTGTCTGTGCCTGTTGGCACATTGTAAAGTGTGTGTTTTATCTGATGTGTTTTGGTATAATACAAAGGCTATTTTTACATATAACCTTGTGTGGAGTTTCCTTTGTGGTGGGCCTTGGGTGTTATTGCTGGGGTGCGTGCGCAAATACTTAACTCACATAGCCTTCAAGTTTAGCCTTGCTGCTCGCTCCACGTTACCTAGAGGGTGAGCAGGGGTTATCTTGGCGTGTAACTCCCTTGCCCTGACTTAGGAGTGGTGGTCTCTGACTGACTTTGGCGCAAGCCCTGCCAAGCCAGGGATCCCATTTCTAACAGTCGACCTGCTCGGCCTCGAGATCCCCGGGCTTGGTGAGTAGTAGTAGCTATTGCATCACTACTCTGTTTTCTCCTGCTCTGTGTGTTATTCTATTGCAAATTTTTGTTTTTTACCAAGAGCAATAATGCTGCCGATTACATTGTAGGTAAATTTAATTATATTTCAAAATCTTCTGGGCATTTCAGGTGCATTGCTCTCCTTCTCAGTAGCGTTGCTACTATGCTTATTTGTTTTCGATTTTGTGTTCATTTCATTGGCCTGAGAAATTATGTATGAGTGTAGTTTAAAGAACTGCGTGATGCTAGACACTAAGGGTCGATTTTCAATTACCGGCACATCCCTGCAAAGTAGCAGGGTTGCACCAGTAATTGTGCGCAACGCCACCACCACCCATGGTGTGTCGTATTTACAATGCGACGCACCATGGGCCCAAAACGTCACCGAAGCGTTACGCATCTGTGCCGTAAAGGCAGCGCATTGCTGGAGTTGTGTCGCAATGATGGCGCAGCTCCAGCAATGCTATGGGGTGCCCTATCTCCCCAATGCTGTGTCAAGCCGTACGTCTGCTTCAAGCAGGCGCAGGGTTTGAGTCACGCATCATTGTCCTAAAAGTGAAAGATTGAAATACTGTAGATTTCCCTCAGCCACTTTTAGGATGCGTTCCTGCGCAGGAACGGCCTCCCTTGCGCCGGAACGCCCCCTGATGGCGCAGGGCTTTACAACGTGATGCATCTCCCATATGCGTCACGTTGTTAATATACGCCGCACAATGGCGCCTCTTTTGTTCTGCCGCTGCATCACAACAGTTACGCAACAATGGAGCAAAAGAGCCGCAAGAGGCTTGTAAATCTGCCCCTACAGACTCAAGTCCAGTCCTTCCTTTGTACACCTGGCAATAAGAAGAAATAGTGGTGGTGGATTGATAGTTTGAGTATTTTAATGACTGGTTAATGTAGTAGGAACCTTTTTAGTGTTGTCGCTGATCTGAAATCACAATGGAGTTTGTCTGTCACTGCGCGTGCTGCGTACTGCTGCCTGCCAGTCCTAGGCAAACCTTTTTAGTAGTTTGTTTAGTGAGTTGCATAACTTTCCAAGTCGACGGTCCGCAAACCAAGCAATCCTAATATAGTGGAAGACCACATGAGATAGGTCAATATATCCCGTGGAATAGTTGTCTATTTGCTATTTCGCCAAAATATTTTGTTATTGTTCTTTTGAAATGTTTGATTTGGTTGACAACAATCATCCATGTTTTCGGGTCTTTCTTTCTTTCATGTTGTACCCTCCTCCTCTGTCCTCTTGCCCCCCAGGGGCAAGAGGACAGAGGAGGAGGGGTTATCGGCTGCTGCTGCTGTTCAAGGCCAGGATCGGTCAGGCGAGGGCTCCTTTGCTGGCCCCGGTAAGTGTTAATTTTAATATAGAGTTGTCAGGAACTAGCAAGGCGCCTACCTAAACTGTTAAACTACATCTCCCAGAAGTCCTGGTAGTGGGAGTGGCGCTATAAAAGGAGGGGAGGGACCACCTGACATTGCTCGTGATTTTGTACTGTTGGTGTTCATGGAGAATCGGAGTCCGTTGGTTTGAGCTGCACTTCATGTTCTTGTTCCTGATATATTACAGAGCTGCTTCTAGGCTGAAATACTGAGGCGAGAGAGAGAGCTCGCTACATTGTTACTTTAATGAACTGCAGTTAAGAAGCAGCTGGCGTCACTGTTACAAACAGAGAGAGCGGAGCTCGATACTTTGTTACTTTAATGAACTGCAGTTAAGAAGCGGCTGGAGTCACTGTTACAAGCAGAGAGAGCGGAGCTCGATACTTTGTTACTTTAATGAACTGCAGTTAAGAAGCGGCTGGAGTCACTGTTACAAGCAGAGAGAGCGGAGCTCGATACTTTGTTACTTTAATGAACTGCAGTTAAGAAGCGGCTGGAGTCACTGTTACAAGCAGAGAGAGCGGAGCAAAGACGCATTCATAGAGAGGATTATTTACAGAGAACTCTGAGCTGACAAACTCTACCGGAGAGGAAACAGAGACAGTGAGTAGAAGCGGAGTTGTGTTACTAACATTTCCCAATAGTCAAAGACAGCGCGTGGGGTTTAATGCGTGTCTTGTGAATTGCATTATAAGGTTATAGATTCTTTTTTTTGTGTGGGACAGAGCCTTTGGTTTTATTGAACTGGCACGGCTGTGCAGTTTTACCTGGATTAAGGACAGCGGTAGAGCGGAGCGTAGTGGGAGGTCATTCCTACACGCTACCGTTCAGAAGAAGGTCACTAGTGTCCTGTTCTTTTTAGTGTCAAAGCGGAAGGTAGTGGGGCCCTACACCTTGCCGTATTTGGAGAGGAAAATAGAATTGGAATCTTGTGGAAACAAATTAAGAGAGCGGAGGACAGTGGTTGTATGCTACGTCTTACCGTTTCTACTTTGGAGATATTTCTGTGTGCCTTTATAACAAGAACTTTTCGGATTCACACTTCTTATTGATCTACACTTGGGGAATGCAGTGTGTCATGGAAGCAGCATAAGCATACCAATATATACAAGGAGGGGTATGTTCTACCAAGATTCCAACAAATACTAGGTGGAGTTCTTTTCTGTTGTCAGAGTATAACCTGTTTTCTTGTGTTCTTTAGGACTTAGATGTACTGATACCTGTGAACTAAATACAAGGGAAAGGAGGAGAATACCTCACTCACAAAGGTGAACATGGTTGTCCTTTTAGCGAGAATGAAATGAGAGTAGGTTGAGTAGTGAATAACGTTAACCTGTGTGTTTCCTTTTCTTGTCTTTCAGCTGTCCCTTCCCTGCAGCCCCCTTCCGTCCCCTCCTTGTTCTATTTTTTCCCTCGCCCTATCCCTCGAACACACTGTGCTTTTTCATCAGTGTGTTGGTGTGGTCGGGAGGTGGAGCCCTATGTGCTACAATCGGATCCTGCAGCGTGGAGCCTGACAAGAGTACCTATTTTTTCCTAGCGTTCCTCATTCGATTTTTTCTAAATCGTCTTTGATCTTCTTGTAGACTGTATCTAAATTCTTATCCTGCCTCTACTATGACTCCCTGTGGTATTACTAGAGTATTCTTATTAGTCTGTCTGTGTTGCTAACTAAGATTGCACATTTGGAAAAAGGTGTTAAACTAAACTCCCATTCTAGTCAGCAATAGCTCTATGCACTGAGTGCAGTCCTCTGGGATTGTCCATAATGTCTTTTCAAGTCTTCTAAATGTTTATGCTTTGACAATTACCAACAATAAAAAGGTGAATGACCACCAAGAAAGAATAAGATACTACTTTACTTTTGGTTTGGATAGGAGGACAATCCATACTACTACTGTTGCAGGGACAAATCTGCACAGCACAACTATGGACACTAAATAGTGCATTGTTTATCAATTATAATAGGCACAGGTAGACTTTCCACATACCTCAGTGATATCAGACTTTGAACAACCCCCAATCTCCTTACTGACTAGATAGTGTGGCAGAGTCATTTAGCTCCCGAATTCATCGATGATTGATCCCCTATGATGATTATCCAATGCAGGACATCTGTTCTTTTCTTCCAACGGAGGCACTTGGAACCTGACGGTGTGTGTCAGCGCAAACGTACCCTGCAGACCGGCTCCACATCTCGCCGCACCCGCTCCGCGGGTGCCGCTTCGGCCTGGTGTGCACAGCGGGCATTGAGGAGGCTTCCCAAGGCGGTCTGGGTGAGAGGCTCGGCGGGGCTGCGAGCGTGCAGGGACTCCAGTGACCAGGAGTCCCTGCGAGACCGGGAAACAGCTGACGGTCCGCTCTCTCTGCTGGCCCGCCCCCCGCCCATCGTAGCTGAATAAAGGCGCACTCTACTCTCCACCTGTGGGACATCTGTTCTTTTCTTCCAACGGAGGCACTTGGAACCTGACGGTGTG
Organism: Lissotriton vulgaris; assembly: GCF_964263255.1. NCBI lineage: Eukaryota > Metazoa > Chordata > Amphibia > Caudata > Salamandridae > Lissotriton > Lissotriton vulgaris. The sequence continues at coordinate 100,842 of NW_028243562.1, read as the reverse complement.
TGTCAGCGCAAACGTACCCTGCAGACCGGCTCCACATCTCGCCGCACCCGTTCCGCGGGTGCCGCTTCGGCCTGGTGTGCACAGCGGGCATTAAGGAGGCTTCCCAAGGCGGTCTGGGTGAGAGGCTCGGCGGGGCTGCGAGCGTGCAGGGACTCCAGTGACCAGGAGTCCCTGCGAGACCGGGAAACAGCTGACGGTCCGCTCTCCCTGCTGGCCCGCCCCCCGCCCATCGTAGCTGAATAAAGACGCACTCTACTCTCCACCTGTGGGACATCTGTTCTTTTCTACCAACGGAGGCACTTGGAACCTGACCGTGTGTGTCAGCGCAAACGTACCCTGCAGACCGGCTCCACATCTCGCCGCACCCGCTCCGCGGGTGCCGCTTCGGCCTGGTGTGCACAGCGGGCATTGAGGAGGCTTCCCAAGGCGGTCTGGGTGAGAGGCTCGGCGGGGCTGCGAGCGTGCAGGGACTCCAGTGACCAGGAGTCCCTGTGAGACCGGGAAACAGCTGACGGCCCCCTCTCCCTGCTGGCCCGCCCCCCCGCCTAACACTCCCCCTACATAACAGACGCAAACTCCTGCAGCGCGGGACGCAGCTCGGGGCGAAGAGCGGGCAAAGAGCGGGCCGTTTGAGGCCGTTCGAGGACAGAGAGGACTGGACTGGCCCACCCCCTTTCGCTCGATATCCCTCAAACCACTACAATAACATAAAGGCAAACACCTATCTTCGTCCCCGCGCCCCAAGCGCTATGAATACAAGGGTAACTCGTAGTAAGACCTCTAAAGGTGGGTCACAAATCAGTGGCCCCATGGATGACTTCATTACCCGCACCAACATAGCCATAGACGAAGAGATATCTAAACTCCAAACCCGGGTCTCGTTAGAATTAGAAGCTGCCAGAAGAGTGTCCCAAGTCATCGCACTGTCCAAAAAATCCTCTTTAGGCCACATAGCTACTTCAGTTACTCCTGAGCGACCTGCCCGCCCTCATTGTATAGTCACTCAGGTCGACGTCCATCACTCCCCGATCCCTGCTACTTTCCCTCCAGCCCTAGAAAACAAAGATGAGGGAACCCCATCCACACCCCTCAGTGTGCACAACTCTATCCCTATTGTACCCCCTCAGACAACTTCAATTTCCATCAATACTAGTGGCAAGCAACCAAAGAGAAAACGCCATTCTCGCTCTGCCTACTTTCGCAAAAAAGCAAAAATTGCTGTTCCTAAAGACTTGTCGATGACTAATGCCACAGCAACCAATGCTGGCGCAGAGCGTACTCTTAGCACCCAGCCACCAAGTGAGGGACAGGGAACGGGTTCAGTTATTCCCCCTATTAATACCCCAGAGGATGAGGGCCCAGAGGTAGATGGGCTAGGTAAAAACAACAAAGAATTTATAGAGGTGGTTTGGGAAACACTCAAAAAACTTCTATCACCCCTAGACCTCAGACTATCAAGGATAGAGAATAATCTGCTTGAAATGGAGAAGAGCATTATTGCTCTGGCCACTCTTGGGTTGAAAAGTCTTGAAAATCAGGGCATTATAGTAGCTGACTCAACGCCACAAGCTCCCGCATCCCAAACCTACCAAACCCCCCTCCCAGTATCACCCACTACAAAGCCTGTCCCTAAACCAAGAACTGTCACGGTGGAGCAAGCTCGCGCTAAACCAAAGGCTCCCCCGCGGGGCTCCACGAGACACCCAGCACACTCTAAATCTGAAATGCCCTATAGACCCATTCCCATTGAAACCCAGGGCCCCCCAGCTAAGGACAACTTTAGAGGGGGCTATATTGACCTCCCCCCAGAGGCCAACGACTATGTGGTTGTGCTGACGGGTGTTCCTACGATCGGCAATGGCCAATTTGAGAACCACTGGTCGTTGAAAAACAAGATAATGCATTGGTTGAACGTAAACAGACCGATCCCTAATGGCAGAAGAAGTCGTGTACTGATGGTTCGTAGAACTCCTTGGGTAGGTCCAACGAAGAAATCCAGTCCTGGGGATTGCATAGTGGTGACCTTCGAGGACCCACACACGGCGCACCACATTTGCTCTTGGCCCGGTAATGATGACTCTGCAGTTATACCTAGACCGTTGTCCTTCTTTTACCCTCCTCGACCAAGACGCAACCAGGTGGATAATTGGTCATTGGTACAACACCGTCCATGGTTGAACAATTCCCGGAGCCATAAGGAAACCCTCCTACACTGGAATGGTCTCTCTACCTACAATAGATTTGGTAGCTTAGAGGAGGTGGATTGACTTCCTGTGCAATTGGCCAAACAACTTCGGAGGGAAATATTGCCATCGCTGGGGCAACGTCACAACGCATGTCCTGCTCCTGAGCTCACAGCAAGCCAAGTAGGAAGATTAAACAGCCTATCGCCTGATGGGGAGTCATCTATACCCAACACACTAGAAAATTGTGGCAAGGAAGACTGGACATACTTACCCCGTATGACCCCTCCTTTACCCACCACTATCGAAATATCAGGGTCTACCTGTTCTGGCCCTTATGTGACCTCTAATCACCAACAAACTGAGCTACCTGTGAGGTCTTCTAACCCGGTGGCCATGACAGACTCTCCCTTGCTTACTGTTTCTTCCAAGGTTTCTCCGCCCGGTGATCCCGTCCTAAAAATCCTATGTTGGAATACGGCTGGGCTTGGTCGTAACTTTGACATCCCCGAATGGAATGCTTTTCTGGAACCTTTTCATATTTGCCTTTTCCAGGAAACCTGGTGTCTAGAACCAAGACACAGAGTGGGTTTTTCAACCTTCTTCATCCCCGCCGTCCAGCAACAAGGATCTAAAGGTCGCCCTTCTGGCGGCCTTATCATATGGGTCAGTATTGCACTAGGTTTCAGTGTAAAACAAAGGACTACCCAGTCACCAGATCTCCAGTGGATAACAATAAACCACAAAGGGGGAAGAAACATGGAAGTATTCAATATTTACCATTACCTCTCCTTGGCAGGCTGGAAATCATGGCACATCTGATTACCAGGCGAAATCTTCCCATGAATTAGCTCCCACAAACTGTAGCAGGCCCCTGAAGTGGGCCAAAGTCTCAGCAGACGAAATAAGGATGGCGCAAGCCGGGACTATTTTGGCAGGAGTGGAGCCTCGGATGGACACCTTAAGTCCCACTAGTAAAAAGGTTCTACCCCTATTCACTGAGACTATAGTGGCACTGAGTGACTTGTTTATCGTGCCCCAATCCACTCGTAGGGGTCCCTCGAAAACTCTCCCCAAAGCGACAGATAAGTGGTACACTGCTAAATGTCGTATAGCCAAGAGGGAACTTGTTGCCACATTAAAGTCTAAAGACTCAGCTAATATTAGGGCCGCGAGAAAATTTTATAAAAAAACATAATTGAAGCCAAGCAGGATTACGATTCCAATTTTTGGGGGGATCTAGTAGAGGCAAGCAATGGGAAGGATGCTAAGAGGTTCTGGGACCTACTAAGAGCTAGGGAAAAACCTACTGACCAGCAGTTAACTTGCAATATCCCCGGTGATGTATGGCTTGCCCATTTTTTGAAATTGTATTCCGCTCCTTTGGGTGCATCTCATTTAGCTTGCCCACCTCTGGGTCCACTGCCCAATCCTATAATTGACCTCCCATGTCATGATGGTCTATTTACTAGCCTGGAAGTAGAGAGAGCAATCCAGTGTATTGTCTCAAATAAAGCGGCAGGTCCCGATGGAATTCCAGGAGACCTAATCAAGAATCACCCTCCTTTTTGGAGCAGGCTAATTGCCTCTCTTCTGAACGAGGTATTTTTGGGTGGGGTATTTCCTGACTCATGGAGGGGCGCTGAAGTCGTACCTATTTTTAAAAAAGGCTCCAGGGACGACCCAGCGAATTATCGACCCATTAGTTTATTGGACTCATCCCAAAAGGTAGCAGGAAAGGTGGTATTGGGCAGGATTATCCAGTGGGCCGATGAAAATCGGATTCTGTCAGATCTTCAAGCAGGCTTCAGAACAGGAACAGGTACAATCGAGCAGACGTTCCGCCTTCTAATGATCTATTGGAAAGTGGTGGTGCTGGGAGGGGGCAGTTTATACTTAGTCTTTATTGACTTACGGACTGCCTTCGACCTGGTACCACGAACACTACTATGGAACGTCCTCGATGGGCTAGGCCTCCCCCCGTATTTGTTGTCCTTGCTTGTAAAATTCCATGACAGCAATTTTGCCCAAATTAGATGGGGTGCACAGGGAGAGAAAACACCTCGTATCCCTGTGGATAGGGGCGTCCGCCAAGGGTGTGTGCTTGCCCCCACTCTGTTTTCTCTTTATATTAACGGAGTGGTGGAGCACCTTCTCCAGCACCCATCAGATGCACCCACCCTGGCTGGAAGGAAAATCCCAACGCTCCTATTCGCGGATGATACCCTCCTAATTTCGAAATCACCCATGGGCATCCAATCATTGCTCTCCAGCTTCAAGGCCTTCTGTGATATAAGGGGTTTGGCTATAAACATAGGCAAAACTAAGTTCTTAGTCCTTAACCCGCCCAAAAAATCTGTTATTCCACCGGTCCTTGATTCTGTTCCACTTGATCGAGTCAAAGAATTTGACTACCTGGGTATACGTATCAGTGACACCATGAGCTGGAAGGCACACCACCAAAAGGTGTTTCTGACTCACAAGAGGGTGGCAGGTGCACTGCTCAAGGAACAGCGCGCCTCATCCCTAAAACCAATTGGGGCTCCCTTAGATATTTATAGGGCAAGGGTTGTGAGTGCGGCACTATACGGTGCCGAACTGTGGGGCACTCATAGAGCTGATACTCTGGCTCATCTTGAGAACAACTTCCACAAAGACCTTATGGGCTTGCCCCACAGTACACCAACAATCCCATTGCTGATAGATGCAGGTACCCGGCCAATATGCGATCAAGCCAAATTACGCCCACTTCTCCTATGGTCCAGAATCTGGAATGTGCAAGAACTTAGCAGTTATGCAGAAGCCTTAAGTGACATTATGTCCCTAAAGGGCTCCCACAAGATCATTTGGCTTAGGGAGGTTAAAAGGCTGCTTTATAAATTAGGCCTAGGAGAGGCTTGGGCTAACAAATCTGCACCTTCAAAACAACTACTAAAGAAGGCTTATTGGTTATGGGTAGACAACGAGAGGGTTTGTAGCACAAATCATTGTAAATCCGTAGCCCTGTTTCTGTTAATCAAAGAGACCCCGTATAGGGAACCTTATTTGGACATTATCCAGAGTTCATGGGACAGATCATTGTACATTAAGTTTAGGGTGGGGGTGCTTCCATTGTGCCAGCTTACTTCTACCTGGAAACCGCCCGCCCAAACCGTACCTTACTGCCCCTTTTGTGATCTAAGGGTAGAGTCTGTGTCCCATCTGTTGTTTGAGTGCAGTGTCTACACAGCCCCCAGACGGAGGTGGTTGAAGCCCCTCTGCAGGAGCTTGGGAACTCGTTCCCTTCTGGAAGCCCTACGCATATTTCGTACAGATGCTAGACCCCTCTTTGCCTCCTGTATGGCAAAATTCTTAGGCTGGGCCTGGCGTTTAAGAACTGCAAAAAAACTACTAATTCAGTGAATGAGTCCCCCTGCTTAATATGCTATCTTAAAGCTGCTCTGTTTATAAAACGTTTTTATGTTGATGATTGCTGAAAAATTGTTTTTATGATGTAACATGTGCTTTTATGATATGTTTTTATCGAATAAAGCTATTACAACAACAACAACAATGCAGGACAAGAGTACGGAGTCAGAGTCCAGAAGTGTCAGAGGCACGGACTCATGCTTGCAAATTGCAAAACCTTTTGCTCATTCACCCTTGACCAAAAACCACAGAGTCTATTTAAGTTTTAAAGCTTTATTAAAAGTAAAAATATTTATTAAAATCAAGCTTGTCATAAAACATAAACGGTTGATTAAAAATGGAAAACTGCTTACTGATTTATTTCACACATTTATTGTGGGGAGCCAAGCCCTCACCTGGTTTGAACTTTAATTTTTCTTTTTGGTGCTGAATCGTTGGTCACTCCACCCTAGTGATGATGATTTGTTCTTAGAAGTGAAGCTTCTGTCTGTTATGAGATAAATGGTGCGCGTTAAAAAGCAAGCATTCATCAGTTGTGCCAAAAAGTGCAGCAAGACAACACCCTTCCCTGGAAAAAGGGACATTTTTTCCTTTAGAGTAGACAGTCACAAATTATTAGATTGGTTTCTGTATTCACATTTCTTCATTCCTAGACAAAATACTAGTGAGTGGTGTATGTCTATGACATCTAACATTCTTAATGTACTTTGTAAGTGGAACATCTGGTGCTGGGCCCAGCGCGGAGGAGACTTCTGGGGAGGAGGCGGTGCAAGTGCCGGATGAAACTGCTGTGCGGGTTGCCACGGTAGTGGCGGGCAGTGGTAAGCTCTTATATTCCTTACTTATTGAGATTGCAGACTGCATAGTGTGCTCCCCGTGAGAAAACGTAAGGTTTGTCCAGATGAGAGACATGAAGAAGAATGATTGACATATAGTTTGAATGGATGGATGCCTGGATCATGGTACTATCTGACTCTTAGATAGCATATGTGTATCTAGAGAGAGTAGACGGTCACTGGATGAACTAAGTGTTACTTTGAAGAGCATGTGACACCGCACCCGCACGTCCGTCCCAGTGTAGGAAAGGCATGGAAAAGAAGTTGTAATTTTGTCCGAATACTACCATGAATAGTAGCAGTAGTTTGTATTGCAAGCACAGCATATATCCGGCTATTACGATGGCCACTCACTACCTCTGTTAATAAGTTTAGTAGAACTCGGTCATTCATGTGTGGATGTATCACTGTTCACTCAATAAAAAGCAAAGCACCTAAAGTCATACCATATGTAAGCAAATACATACTATGTGCACTGATAGATAATCAGATTATTTATCTTCTTCATTTTCCTTTTCTAGTATTCATTGGCACTGTAGGGTGAAAGTTAAAATAATTAAGCAGTAGCCCTTGTAACAGAGTATTCTCAGTGCCACCCGTAATAGAAAAGTAAGAGCATCACCACCTGCATGTACTGGACTGGTACAGTAACGCAAGTCTGTCTCACTCATCATGGTGGGCGTCTGTTTTTCTCGGGTGCAAGGTGACTGCGCTGGCATTATAACGTACCAATTTTGCTAAACAAGAGAGAAGAAGAAGAATAAGACTGGTGTACTGTCATAGTCGACTCTAATGGAGTCAGTCCATAGTGCTCGTAGAATTGATTCCTTAAACTTCCACTAATGTTAGAGCAAGGATGAAGAAGTGGGAAGTTAGATAGATACTGGCCACAATAGTTATGTACTGCGCTTGCAAGTTGCTAGTTCTACTGTGACACAACTTTCTGCTGAATCATTTTGTGTTAATCTTAAAGAGCATTGGTTACAGACTATGTCTTTCTTTCTTCATATAGATGCTCCTTCCAAACCAACACGGAAGGAGCTGGCTAAAAGGGCCCGGCAACGGAGGCTGGAGGCCACTGTCGCCGAATAACGGCTGCTGGTGGCCCAGGAAGAGGAGGACACGCAGAGTACGTCAACAACATCCACGGTGACACGCGCATCCTCCTCTGCGCTCCCTGGGTCAGCCAGTCAGCGCAGCAGGTCTCCAGCGGTACGGAGCTGGGATACTGCAGCCACCCGCCACCGCCGAGCAGCATGAAATCAGCTGCCCCCCACAGCAGTTGCAAAAAAAGGATGCACCGCCTTTCCCTCAGGGTGTCCTACCTCGAGCAGGAGCTCCTCAACACCAAAACTCTGCTTGAGACTCTCGCAAGGAGCATGCCAACCTGGCCGGAAAAGTCAACAGCAGCCAGCAGTAGGAGGAGACTGTCCCTTGCCCCTTTTTTAAAGACTCCTGGGGGGTGGGAATTGGGTTTTCTACTTTTTTGGACTTAGTTTTCACGGACATTCGTTGGGGTTCGGGAGGGGGGGTGGGTTGGGTCTTGCAGGAGAAAATTTATGTTAGGGATATATAAATATACTTTAAACTTTATCTTAGCATACGTGTTTTTTACTGCTTTTGAGGCTGGTGGGTGGGGGTTTAACAGTCCTGAAACTTAAGTGGCATCTTGATTCAAGTTGTGTAAGTACTAATGGCCCAAATGTTTTCAAAACTAATTGCCTCTCACAGAGTAAGTGAACTCAATAATCCTAGGACCATCAGTCTCTCGTCTCTTCTAATACTCCATTATACTACCTCCCCCCAAATGCTTATCTTACCTGTAATTTGTGTTTGGAAATAGGGCTAGGCACAGGGCTGGCTGCACGCGAAATGGTGATTAAGGTTGGCAATCCTACGCGGATGAAATGTCATCATTGCGGTGGTACTTGTGGTGTTACACAGTGGCAGTTGCAGCATCTGAAAAAAATGAAAATGAAAATGAAACCTTGTTTGTCCTTACCGTAGCATTAGAACGGTACGATAGAGAATATTGCAGGTGACAGTACACTAGAACAGTGCCACAATGTAGCCTAACAAATGGTAAAGTATTGAAAGTATAACTAGTACTTGCGTTGAATTTCTTTGACATTGACTACTACTACAAGAAATAGTACTGAAGGTGAAGGACACAGCAGCGTAATATTTTGCCAAGTCTAGGAGGAGGATGTTCCTGATGACCAATCTAGGTGATGGCGCACATGAAAATCTGCTTTCATTTGCCAATAGTGACTCAGTGTCAAGCTGAGTAAGAATATATCCTCGGATTACTTCACCAGTCTGTTGCTATGACCTTATCCTCCCCAGCAAGTGTGTGGAATTATTGCTGTCATTTAGTCACACATCAATCAAAACCACACAGCCCGGGGAAAGAGGGTTAGGGTTTGGAAAATGGATGGGAATGGGGGTTTTTGGGAAAGTTTTGTTGAGAGAAGAAAAAAAAAGCACAGCATGGACAAACAATAATTGAAGATAATCAAATCTTTGGGTACAAAGCTAACCATAAATCTTTTAAGTGACATAAAGGAAGTGCATGCACTACTGCATGCATGGTTACTGAAAAGTAATTAGTACTTTCGGCAACCGTGAATGAAAGAATGCGACAGTACAGGGCTGCAGTAATAATTATGCGTTTTCACTTGCCTATCTCTGCACTTCTTACATTAAATTAGGTTTAAAAAATAGCAGAAGTAAAACCTATAGAATGGCTGTAGGGATGAATTTAGAAGCATAGATCAAAGAAATGCAGAGTCAAACTCATAGAAGTTCACAGCAATAACATTACTTAAAAGATAATTAGAAAAGAATGGATACTGTATCTGTATGTTGTTGTAGTTGTAGTTGTTGTAGTTGTCCTGTTGAATTTGGTAAGTTGCATGCATCCAACCATTCCTCTTATTAGCGGGACTCCTTCATTCCATCTGAAGCTCCGTCCATCAATGTTGGTGACCAGAAGACACCCTGTCCACTGCCTACCTGGCGGATGCTGAATTGCGGCTTGCTAATGTGAAGCCTGACTTCATCCTTTTTTTCCCATTGCACAGGTTGAAACCAGGCCTGTAATTATTGATGGAAAAACAGGAAGTGATATTAGAACACCACTGACAAATAAATATAAGGTATGTACGCTGTGTAGTGCAAAAAGTCACACTTTGAGTTTCCTAATAGACAGTACAATATTTTTGAAAGTGCGTACTCTGTCTGAGTCCCCCTTTGAAGGATAAATATGTATGGGCGAATTAATTTAGCGGATCTTTCCCCTCAAGCTAGGTGTACTGTAAACTGTGTTTTAGAACAAAATTAGACCTTCCCGGCAGTGCTCCTGAGTCTTACTAAACCCAGTCGCAAAAATGTAGAAGACCCCCAATCAGATCTCCAAAAACAAGGCCTAGTAGAAAATGGTGACAAAACATACTTTAAAAGTAAAGTAGGCCCAAATCCCTCCTTACCCACCATGGATTGTATTCAAACCACTTGCAAGCAAGCAAAAGTATCCATACCCAGCATCGCTCCAAGACTCGCAAACCCTCCACAAACAGCCCCCCACCCAAACACATGCAATACAATACTGCTAACCCTAACGAGCCCTAAGTTAAGAATAGTGGTAAACGCTTTCTTTAAAAGGCCAAATCCCCCCTTTCCCACCATGGATTTTCTTCAAACCACTTGCAACCAAAATTACACATTCCCATGAGTGTTCTAAGACCCCAGAACTCAATTGCAAAAATCTAGAACACCCCGAAACACATGCAATCCTGCTGCTAGTGCTAACCCTAACGAGCCCTAAGATAATGTGCCAAAACGCTTTTCAGCATGGATTTTCTCCAAACCACTTTTATCCGGTATTAGAGCTTCCCAGCAATACCCCAAGACCTGCCAACCCACCCACAATAAAGCTGAAAACCCCCATACAGGCAAAAAGCAAAAATGGAAAATCTCATACTTAGAATATTTTCGGCCTTCTTTCAATTCTGTCCAAACGCGCTCTGCAGCAAGGCCCTAACTCCACTTTTCCACCATGGATTTCCTGAAAAACAAATGCAATCAACATTAGACTGTGCCAGCAGTGCTCCAGACCCCAAAACCCACCCACAACAACCTAAAAGCCTGCCAAACAGCACCCCAAAGACAGGCACGTGATCAAAAGCGCAAAGTCTTTTTCTGCTCCGATTTTCTACAAACCATTTTTATCCGGTATTAGACCTTCCCAGCAATGGCTCCAGACCCGTCAACCCAGGTGGAAACAAGTAGAAGACCCCCAAACAGCCGAAAAGCAAAACTACAAAAATGGGGACTTTGACATTTTCAGGCAAATTTCCAAAATCACTCCGTGCGCACTCTGCAGCTAGGCCCTAACTCCCCTTTGCCACCATGCATTTGCTTCAAACCTCTTGCAATCAAAAGTATCTATACCCAGCAGTGCTCCCAGACCCCGAAACCCACCCACATGCACCCGGAACTGCCCCAAACAGCACCTCAAAGACAAGCAAGTCAGCAAAACGCAAAAAAATGTTCACCTCTGATTTTCTCCAAACCACTTTTATTCCATATTATACCTTCCCAGCAATGGCCCCAGACCCGTCAACTCACCTGCAAAGAAGTAGAACCCCCCCACAAGTGCAGAGTCTTTCTTCATTGGGCGTAATCCAGCCATCTGCTTTGAGGGAAATAGGAGTCTGGAGGAGGAGGATAGAGGAGCATGTTCTTGTGAACTTGTGAACCTGAGGAATGCAGACTGCGGCACCTTCAAATCAATAAGCAAATAAGTGAAGACAGTTCTGCTGATGGGCTTGTTTTTGTGAGTAGGTGATTAAAGTTTTTTTATATATATTTTGCAAAACAAAGAAAGACAGACACACAGGAATAAAAGTGAATAAGGACGAAAAAGAAAGTTAGTGATTCATTGACTCATTTTCAGGGCTCGGTGTCAGGGAAGAAGAGCTCGTCCTCATACTCTGCGAATTCAGGCGGGAGTAGGTCACCTAACAGAGAAGAACTTCCCTCATCTAAGTTGGTGTTGGTGTCCTCCTTGTCTTCTTCCTGCGTGTATTCTTGTATTTTGTTATCTGGTGGTATGAGGTGCTGATTGATCTTGATCATTGTTAACCTCTCCACATTTTTGGGTAGGAGGCGGGTCCTTTTGCAAGTTACAATGCCACCAGCAGTACTGAAAACACGTTCAGAAGACACGCTTGCGAGTGGGCAAGACAAGTAATTTATAGCCAGGTAGGTGATCTCTGGCCACAATTCTCTTTTCCCATGCCAATAAGCCAATGGGTCATCATGAACATAGACCTCTGTTGAGTCATTCAGATAGTCCTGCACCATCGACTCAAGGTTCTCCGCGGTTCCTTCACTTTGCTTACTTTTTGCTGGGACCTTTTGAGAAGCAAACCCAAGCTGAGTTAGCCAAGCCTCTTCTTCACACAATGTTACTGTTGTGTCTGGTGCAGATGATACGGTTGCTGGTGTCTTTATTGGCTGAGAGGGAAAATCACTCACTTCTGCCACAGCCACAGATGCAGAAGTGGATTCTTTTGACTCCGGATGGCCTGCTGATGCTGATGTACTGCCCTTTCCTTCAATTTCCTGCCGTTCTCTTTCAAACCTTCTGGCTGCCACAGCTAGCCGATGTTTGTACTTTGTAACTTCTGTGTCATCAAAAGGAAAGAATACTCTGTCTGTCAGTGTCTTTTTGTACTGTGGATCCAGAATAGTAGCACAAATGTAATGCTGTTCTGTGTGGATCTTTTGAAGACATTCATCGCAAAGTAGGCGCTGTAATAACTTCTCTGCCAACTCAAATGCTTGTTCCTTTTCTTCATCATTTTGAAACGTAGAACACACCGCCTTCAGTTGGTGCTCTAGCATGCGCAACAATGGGATAGCTTTTCCCAAATTACAGTCCTCCCTGCTGACTGCACGCGTGAAGACCTCAAAAGGACGAAGCATGTCTGTCAGGCTTTGAACTGGCTTCCATTGCTCCACATGTATCCTCAGGTCCTTCATAGCTGCACCCTGTGTAAAGAAATACTGATCGACTACCGCACACTGCTCAAACAGACGCTCAAGCATGTAGAAGGTTGAGTTCCAATGTGTTGCCACCTCCTGGATGAGTGCTTTCACTGGCAGTTTACGTTCATGTTGCAGGCACCTCAGCTGCTTCCGGGCCTTAAAAGAATGGTTGAAATGTGTGCGCATTCTTCGGCAGGTGGTCAGTAACTCGCACACTGGGCTTTCTTCACTCAAGAATTTTTTAACAACCAGGTTTATACAGTGCGCCAAACACGGCACTCTGAAATAGTTACCCTTATCCATGGCCTTAACTACATTGGCGCCATTATCCATGGATACATAACCAATCATGCGTTTTCTTGGGGACAGCCATTGTAACACCTTTGTCTTAAACGCATGCAAAACGTTTTCTCCTGTATGACTTTTCTCCATGCCAAACATGGCTAGTGTTGCATGTTTCCGAGCAGCTTTAAAAAGTTGTCCGGGTCAACACCTGTGCTTAGCTTTGCTTTAACTCCTGAAAAAGAGACCCAGTGTGCAGTGATGCACATATAATCAACGGCTTGGCAACTGGTCCACATGTCTGTTGTCAGATGTATAGTGTGAACAGCACTCTTCTGCAAAGCTGCCCGAATCACCACCAGCACATCTTCATGTAGTGCTGGGACCGCAACTCTGGCAAAATAGAACCGGCTAGGAACCCTCCATTTAGGGCAGAGCGTTGCCACTAATTCAAGAAAACCAACCCCTTCCACAAAAGAAAAAGGAAAAAGGTCCAGCGCTAGCATTTAAGCCAGCTTAGTGTTATACAGACGCATCATTGGGTGGTTGCGTTCAAATGGCGCATCTGAAAACACCATGCTTCTAATGGTGGGCTGGACCATTTTATGGGATGATGATGACTACTTCGACCCAGTTACGCTCGGTGATGATGAACTTTTTCGCATTGGTGTCTCATTCTCTCCCACCCTCTTAGTGTGGCTCATATATCTTGCAGGGGGTGTGCTGCTGACAGGGGTACTGGGTGTAAGTGAAGAAATGTTTGACGCTTCTTCCTCCTCTTCATCATCAGATGAAACATCAACGGATACAGTTTGTTGACTTGCAATTCGGGCTTCCTTGATATCCTTTAGGTGCGCATGCCATTTGACAATGTGCTGTCTCTCAAGATGACCTCTCTGGCCTCCGGTACCATAGTTGGTACCAAGCTTACCACGACTAACTCCAAGCTTACAAATGGTACAAATGGCTATGTTTTCCCTTGTTGGGCTAACACTAAAGAAGTCCCAAAATGCTGACTTCAAATGTCTGTGGGGGGCAGAGGAGGCGATACTGGGAATGCTAATGCCAGATGAAGTGGAGGATGTGTGTTGCCGAACTTTACTACGTTGTGCACATGCAGCATCACTAATTGAGGAAATGGAGGTCGAGGTGGATGGAGGTCCCTTCTGGCAAGAAAATATGGAAGCGGTAGGTGGTCGTGTACTAGTTAACTGCATTGGTGGTGGTCCCATTGCCACGTCGACAACATCACTCTCAGCAGCATTTTGGGCTAGGGTAAAAATGTCTGTTTGCTGCATGCCCGCTGAGGCTGGAGTGGCGTGTATGATGACTGCGTCATCGTCGTGAGAGTCTTCATCAGCAGGAGTATACGCCACTTCTTGTTCAGGGTCATCATCACACTCCATAAGTACGAGACTTTCGGGGACATTCCTTTTACACTTAGTTACCTTTGTCAGATCATGGTGTGCCTCACTCTCAGACGGCTGTGGTGGTTCCCAATTTTCATCCATATCATCATAAGGAAGGGGGCTTGAAGAAGATGTAGACACCATACTTTATCTTTTCCTTGCTCGGGATCTGGAAGACAATGAATGATCAGGAGGAGTGGCTTCCTCAAATGATACCTCGGCTTGAATGTTGATTTCCTGATGTGCCCCTACTTCGGGAGAAACAACTATTGTGGGCACTTGTGCAGCTCCATGCACCTCTGCTTGCGCATCTCCTTGCGCTGCCTCTCCTTCCACATGTACTTGGGCTTGTACTTGCACATGTGGTTGTTGGTGTCTGTGGTGGTTGAACACTCGTCAGATGAGTTACAACAACCTGTGTTGATTGAGGGATGCTTCTACTTTCTTGCGATGAGCCAACATCACAGGTTGATGGTGATTGAACAACTAGACTGGCTGCCTCTGCAGCACTCAAGGGCTTGGACTTAAGTTGGCGTGGTGGTGGTGGCACTGAGCCCAATGGAGCGGGGGTGCTGCTCCCAGCTTGGTCCCCAGCAGACCCCGCTGCTGCTGAAGGCGTACTTTTTTTCCCCCCAAAAATGCGGTGCTCAGCACACCAGTCTCCTTGGTAACTGGCGCCACTTGCTTCTTCTGCTCCTTACTGACAACTTTCTTGCTAGAGGAGCTACGGGCAACTTTTTTTGGGGCCATCTTCTTCAGATGTCAGAACATCAGGCCGCAGTTGCACAAGTTGCAGAGTTGTCTGTGGCCACACGTGACGTTGTGCTGCACACACCGCAGCAGGACTTGTTCCTGGCACTGATGAGGAACGATGAGGCTGATGATTCGTCTTTCTGCACCTAAAAGCAGACAAAGCCAGAGGAACATCAGTTAAATAAATGTTGCATATGTAGCGCTTCAATTAATAGTTTGCAAGTAAGCATTTTTATTATACCCACCCCCCAAAATGGAAAGACCAATAAAATGCACCACTGACAGAGTACCCCTGGGCATAATGGATGAAAGCATGGCAGACTGGGTGCAGGCCTATGGCACAACAAAGCACACTGCCTGGCTTCAAGATGGCCCCTAGACCCTCACCACATGGCCAGGCCCTGCCTGTACCAGTCCTCAAAATGGCCCCCACCCACATGGACAGGCCCCATTAACACCCCAAAAAATCGAAAAAACACACAAAAATCACCACAATCCAATGCCATCTATGCCCTCAATCATGTTCAAATTCAAGACACCCCACAGAAAGACTAGGCCCATGCAAAAGACCCCATCAACACCCCAAAAAATCGAAAAAAAAACACAAAAATCACCACAACCCAATGTCATCCATGCCCTTCATGATGTTTACATTAAAGAGACCCCACAGAAAGACTCAGTCCATGCACCACTGAGTACCCCTGGGCAAAAGGCCCCAACAACAGCCCAAAAATCGAAAAACACGCAAACATCACCACAATCCAATGCCATCCATGCCCTCAATCATGTTCAAATTCAAGACACCACACAGAAAGACTAGGCCCATGCACCACGGAGTACCCCTGGGCAAAAGGCCCCAACAACAGCCAACAAATCGAAAAACACACAAAAATCACCACAATCCAATGCCATCCATGCCCTCCATGATGTTTACATTAAAGCGACCCCATAGAAAGACTCAGTCCATGCACCACTGAGTACCCCTGGGCAAAAGGACCCAACAACAGCCCAAAAATCGAAAATTCCAAAATTGTATTTGCAGCAACTGTAATGCCCCAAACAAACTTACTTGTGCAATTTCTAATCCAAAAGTTATCCAAAGAAAGTCAAAAAGGCCTCAAATCCAAATATCCAGCAGCATCCACAAAAAGTAATCCTTCCAGGTCAAGATCCAAATCAAATTGACCAGGACATGAACAAAGCACTTGGAGGAGACTGCTGGACAGGAAGAGGAAGTTGGAGACTGTGGGGCACTTCCTTCCTCCCACCCCCCCCCAAAACGGACTCCTTGCAAAAAAAAGTGCAGGCAAATGTCAACCTGAGGAGTTATTCTGATAAAAATCATCATTTTCAGAAGGTTTATGCTGCTTGCTGGTGGATTTCTTGTGCAGAATTGCAAATTTTGCAATTTCGCAAGTGCAAGATTGTTGCTGCCCGCCGTATCTATGTGTTCACAATTGCGAACTCCCACGATTCGTGATCACGGCTTACTCGCGTTGACAAACTCTCGCTGTGCAAGGTGGCAAGCCGCGATGACGTAATCGCGGTCGCCAAACTCCCGCGGGATCCCGCAGCAAGATCCAAAATGGCACAGCACACGCAAAATATGGAGAAAAACAACTCTGCAAACGCTGAATGATGGTAAGTGAACGCCGCGCGCCGCAATATTGTATCACCAAGCAAAAAAATCCGCTGCGTGTGAATTTGCGAATTTTCGGCACATTCGAGAGAGTTCGCGGATTGCGAATTTGCCAAAAATCTGCAAATTCCACGAGCGGAACGGATTTTACGCCCATGCTTGGATAATACCTGGTTAAATCAGGAAATTACCCTGAATCATCAGCTCTTAGGGGATTGCACATCCATGGACAAAGCTAACCGGGTTCCCTGGCTTGTATATGTGAAATCAATGTTTACAAGATTAGGGTGGCCTGAGATTTATACTACACCGGAGTGCATCAGAAGGGAGGACGTAAGCTGGACGAAGACTAGTTTCTTAAACATGCTTGCAATGGAACGTGAGGAGCAGGAACTTAAGAAATCGTATGTGAAAGCCAATTACGTGCTATTAACTTCCCCCTCACTTTAGCCATATCTAAAAATAGTGACAAGACCTTTTCATCGCCAGCTCCTGATCAGATTCTGTTTTAACTTAATCCATTTAACCCGAGGTGATTTCCCAAACTGGGGTAAACCTGAGAATTGTAAACCTTGTCAGTGCGATAATTTTTCTACAGAGGACACTATGCACTTTATCATAGCGAGTTCTACTCTGACATCCGGAGAAAGTTTTTATTACCAATTTTAAGAGAGGCAGGTTTTTACAAGTTAGGCCTGCTCTCATGTACTTACAGATGCTAAGTAGTACTTGCGACATTTTCTGTGTTGCTAGTTTTTTGGTGGCTGCTGTGCGGAATAAATCTAAAAGAGAGGCCTCCCACAATAATTCTGAATGACTCTTAAAAATGTTTCTATGGGCACACATATTTCTCTTTGTATTCAGTGATTGTTGTTATCTTATCTTATTTATTGTACAGAAGCGGTCGCTCCCCACGCCCCCTGGTCCCTCCTGGGTATCGTTGTTGTTTGCTCACATTGCTTTGCTGCCTTTAATAGAACTGGTGCCTGCTTGTGTTCCGTAGCATTCTACCACTCATTTGTGCATTGCTCGCATTGCCTCTTGGGGTATTTTTGCCATTCTGTACATTGCTCGCATTGCCTTAAAGAGTGTCTGGGCCAGTTTGTATCGTAGCACTCGCATTGCATGATAGAATTTAAATAATAGTGCCTGATTGAGCCAGTGCCACTGCCCACAGCGTAATTCATATTTGTGCCCCAACCTGTTCCGGTTTCACTTTTGCTGCCATATTGTTGTTGTTGTGCCTCGGAGCCCGTCCTCTCTACCCCGCTCCCGCCTCCCAGCTGCTCCTACCTCCCACTGACTGCTAAGGCTCGCCCCGTATTTTGAAGCGCTGTGACTGTCCTGACTCCATCAGAAGCGGTCGCTCCCCACGCCCCCTGGTCTCTCCTGGGTATCGTTGTTGTTTGCTTGCATTGCTTTGCTGCCTTTAATAGAACTGGTGCCTGCTTGTGTTCCGTAGCGTTCTACCACTCATTTGTGCATTGCTCGCATTGCCTCTTGGGGTATTTTTGCCATTCTGTACATTGCTCGCATTGCCTTAAAGAGTGTCTGGGCCAGTTTGTATCGTAGCGCTCGCATTGCATGATAGAATTTAAATAATAGTGCCTGATTGTGCCAGTGCCACTGCCCACAGCGTAATTCATATTTGTGCCCCAACCTGTTCCGGTTTCACTTTTGCTGCCATTTTGATGTTGTTGTGCCTCGGAGCCCGTCCTCTCCACCCCGGTCCCGCCTCCCAGCTGCTCCTCCCTCTCTCCGCCCCCCTCCACTCTCCACTTACGTCAGATACATTTGCGCGCAGCGTTCACGCGCAGCGGACGCGCCCTAAGCGCGCCGAAGGTGTGCCAAAGGTAAGCCCGTCTACGCCCGTCCACGCCTAGACCGCGCCCAGCGCCAGACCCCCTGGCCCCTGCAAAATCCACTCCTCCCGCATAACGTACGACGCCGCAACCCTCTCAGCCCTTAACCCCGGCCGACCAACAAAATGCCACCAAACCGCACCAGGACACACCCATGGACCCTTCACCTGCCACTCGTGCAAGTTTGACGGCATCAAGACCCACACCAAATCCACAAACTCCAAACAGAGCTCAGACACTAACCACCAGAAGTGCATCCTGCTCAACACCCGCTCGGTCCTCAGACATGCCATTGACCTCTGGTACCTACTCGACACCACATCGCCGGACATCGCCTTTCTTACAGAAACCTGGATGAACGCCTCATCAGCACCCGACATCGCCATAGCCATCCCGGACGGCTACAAGATCATCTGAAACAGGAGGAGGCATCGCCATCGTCCATATGAACACCATCCGCATCACGACCTGTTCCGACGATAACCTCGCAGCCGCCGAACACCTTCACTTCCAGATCCACACCGACCCCAAGACCACACTCAGAGGCATCCTCATCTACAGGCCACCAGGAACCCGCACACAATTCAGCGAAGACATCACTGACTTCATCAGTCCACACGCCCTCCCCTCCGAGAACTACATTCTACTGGGAGACCTCAACTTCCACCTGGAAAAGAACAATGACAGCAACACCACCACCCTTCTTGACAACCTCGCCAATCTCGGACTCAAACAACTTGTTAACACCCCCACCCACTATGCCGGACACACGCTCGACCCAATCTTCACCTCCAGCAAGCACATCTCCTTTAATCACACCACAGCTCTCCATTGGACAGACCACAGCTGCGTTCACTTCAACTACAATAAGACTACAGCCCACAACCACCCACAACCAATTCCCCGCAGAAACTGGAACAAAATTACCACCGACCAACTCTTCACATCGCTTCACAAAAACCCTCCTGCAAAATCATCGGACCCAAACCTTGCAGCCACTAACCTCACACAATGGATCACCCACAGCGCTGATGAACTAGCACCCTTGCAAAACATCAAATCAAGCAAGGTAGCAAAAAAGCCCCCTGGTTCAACGATGACCTCAAGAAATCCAAGAAGTTCTGTCGCACCCTCGAGAAAGCCTGGAGAAAAAACCCAACCACTGACAATCTGGCCACCTTCAAGAACGCCACCCGCAAACACCACCAGCTGATCCGATCCACCAAGAAATCAGCATTCAAGGATCGACTCAACAACAACGCCCACAACAGCAAGGAACTATTCAACATCGTCAAAGAATTTACCACCGCCGGCACCAACGACATCACTCCATCCCAAGACCTCTGCGACTCCCTAGCCTCATTCTTCCACAACAAAATCACTGACATACATAACAGCTTTGAAAACCAGTCCGGAGACCAGTCCACCCCACCCAACTCCGAACTAAAACCCCCCTCCAACAACCTTTGCACGTGGAACCCAATCACCACTGAAGACACCATCCGCCTGATGAACTCCATCCACTCAGGATCGCCAACCGACCCATGTCCCCACCACATTTTCAACAAAGCAGACTCCATTATTGCACCCCATCTCCGAGACGTCATCAACTGCTCCCTCAACTCCGCTACCTTCCCGGAAAGCTGGAAACATGCCGAACTCAGCGCCCTTCTGAAGAAACCCACAGCAGACCCCACTGAACTTAAGAACTACCGCCCCATCTGGCTCCTCCCATTCCCTGCCAAAGTCATTGAGAAAGCCGTCAACAGTCAGCTCGCCGCCTTCCTCGAATCCAACAATTCCCTCGACCTTTCACAGTCCGGCTTCAGCACCGAGACCGCCCTCATCACAGCAACAGATGGCATTCGAACACTACTGGACAACGGAGAAACAGCTGCCCTCATCCTACTCGACCTCTCCGCAGCCTTCGATACAGTCTGTCATAGCACCCTTATACAATGCCTCAGCAACATCGGAATACAAGGAAAAGCATTGGACTGGATCATCTCGTTCCTCGCCGGAAGAACCCAGAGAGTCCGCCTCCCCCTTTTAGATTAGAGGCCACCGAAGTCATCTGTGGCGTACCACAAGGATCATCACTCAGTCCCACCCTCTTCAACGTATACATGAGTCCCCTCGCATCCATCGCGCGCCAACACAACCTCAACATCATCTCCTATGCAGACGACACCCAGCTGATCCTCTCCCTCACCAAAGACCCAAACACCGCCAAAACCAACCTACACGAAGGGATGAAAGAAGTAGCCGAGTGGATGAAGAACAGCCTTTTAAAACTGAACTCGGACAAAACGAAGTCCTCATCTTAGGTTCATCCCCCTCCGCCTGGGACAACTCAGGGTGGCTACCGGCCCTGGGAAACGCACCCATACCTATGGACCACGCACGTAACCTGGGCTTCATCCTGGACTCCTCCCTCTCGATGACCAGACAAGTCAACGCCGTCTCATCATCATGCTTCAACATCCTACGTATGCTCAAAAAACGTTCCTTTGGATCCCCATCAAAACAAGAAAGATGGTCACCCACGCACTAGTCACAAGCCGACTGGACTACGGAAACACCCTTTACGCCGGAACCACAGCCAAACTACAGAAAAAACTCCAACGCATCCAAAACGCCTCAGCCAGACTCATACTAGACATCCCCCGCCAAGCTCACATTTGCCGGTCACCTGAAAGACCCCCACTGGCTACCCGTCAATAAGAGAATAACGTTCCGTCTCCTCACCCACGCACACAAAGCCCTCTACGACTTAGGACCCGAATGCCTCAACACGCGCCTGTCCTTTTACACCCCCACCCGTCAACTACAATCGTCCAATCAAGCCATCGCCACAATTCCAAGCATCCATAAATCCACGTTGGGGGGAAGATCCTTCTCCTACTTAGCGGCCAAATCCTGGAATTCCCTCCCCACCCACCTCCGCCTCACACCGAACCACCTCTCCTTCAGAAAACAACTAAAAACTTGGATATTCGACAAATAAAATACTCCCTTCCCTCAAGCGCCTTGAGACCCTCTGGGTGAATAGTGCGCTATACAAATGTTAAACTTGATCTTGAACTATGATTTTAAATAATCGAATAAAGTGTTTTGACTGACTGACTGAGATGTACATATTTAAATGTTAAAACTATACAATATTAAAAAAATGATTATTCTCTTTTTGAATTATAGTTACAATGTTCATATATAAGTAAGCCCATATAAAGGGTAGGGAAAGTATTCTAGTACAATAATAATGAATTTACTGGGAAAATGTCTTAAATCAAATCAAATCAACTGTATTTGGTTTCTTGTACTAAAATCAGAATGTACCAATCTTTACAAAGTGCAGCATGCCAAAGCTCACAGCTAGGTCTAAGTCTTACTGCAGATTTTAAAAAGCTAAGCATGTGGAAAGCTGTACTACACAAAAGCATTAATAAAAAGACATAGACAGGACACACTTGCCTAAACTTAGCTTTTTTCGAGATTGAGATGATAAAATACTTCATAGGTAAATCATAAAAACTGCAAAACATAATTAAAATGAAGCATGTCCTGTGGAGACTTACCGTCGCAAGCACAGGGCAGCAGCCCCTGTCCCTTCCACAGCCCTCTTGGGTGGTGAGAAGAAGATGAAAAAGGTCAAGCCGGAGTCTGGTCAATAGAAAATGATGGTAGGAGTTCACAACCCCCAATAAATATGTTCAATTATCTGTGTGGTTCTTAACAAAATGAAATGACATACACTAGGCTTCAAGAGCTTCTTAGCTTGCCATTCTACTGACTTCTGTCTAAAAAAGGCTTCCTTGATACCAACCAGGTCCTTCTTGTTATACGATTCTGGGTTAAAAAAAAGGTCTGCTCTCCCCAGGTTCACTAAACACTCCCTGATGTATTTGAGCCACGGTATAAGGGAGGCATGATCAAGGTCCATACAGTCCTTTAAGATTGATTTATTTAACGACGTCCCATTGCTGGTCCAAATTTTTAACCATAATGAAAGGGGGGGGGGGCGAATAAATGAGCTATAGCCCATACCCAGCTCTTCACGAACAAAAAAATGAGAGGTGCCCTGAGGTACAGCTAAAAGCAGCTTAAAAAATATATTTTAGTTGATTTGAGGATCATCTAGGGCAATGTAGCCCCACATTTTACCTCCATACAATACTTTTGTGATGCACTTGGCCCTATAAAGCTGTAATATTACCCCAACCCGTCTTTTATCTAATCTGGAGCCAAAGATAAAAATAGCAGCATTCGCCCTGGTAAGTTCTCTTTACTTACGAGGTTTTATGGGCCCCCAATTCATCTTGGCATCCAACAGAACCCCCAGATAGGAAAAGACACACATGCTGGGGACCCGCGAGGACCCAACCTTAAAAGTGTAGGGTCTACTCGATCGGAGGAGTTCAAATTACTATTCCCACTCCAGTGAGTGCAACAGTAGGGAAAGTGTTGGATAGCAAAGGGTAAAAATTACTATTCCCGTACCAGTAAGTATAACAGTGGGGAAAGTGTTAGATAGCTGAGGGGTAAAAATTACAATTCCCACTCCAGGGAGTGCAACAGTAGGGAAAGTGTTGGATAGCAGAGGGTTAAAATTAATATACTCAACAAAGTCTATTAAAAATAAAAAGGAAATTAAATATCAACTTCAATACAAGAGTTGTTAATAATACAAAAATAAAAATTATATAAAAATATTAAAAATTACAAAAGATAGAAACACATTATAATATTAGAAAAATCTAAACATTTCCTACATACATTATTTTAATAAAATGTAAAAAAGATTTTATATGCAAAAAATATATTTAATATAAATTAATTATAATCTAAAACATTAATTATTACACAAAATCATTATTTTTTACTTCCTTCCCTATTTCACAACACACATCTAAATTTCAAAAAAACTGTACCTCCGTAATTACTATAATTAATTGTCAAATAAACAAATATTATTAATTAAAAATCCAATTAAAACATATAAAATTGTATTTAAACGCCATTACCCCTATAAAACTAAACTCCACACACAAAATAAAAGTAACCAATTATAATAAAAAGGAATCAATTATTAAATGAATAATAATGAGTAAATCATTGTTAATTAATAAAACTTGAAATACTTTCCACCCTCTACCCCAACAAACACCACAACACACACATAAAAATAATTACACAATTTGTATAACTCATTTTACATTATTAAATTATCAATTAACAACCTATTAATTCATTGAAAATAATTTACTTCCCACCCTTTACCTCTATAAATGCCACAACTCACATTTCAAATGTCCATAATTAATATTTATTCATGTATTACCAATAATTAACAATTAACATTTTTTTAATAGATTACTTCACATCCTATTCCACTATAAAACAACAACCTGCTCTTACAAAATTGACACAGTTAACATAATTACCAATTAATTAATAATAGTTATCAAACAATTAATAATTAATGAATAATAGATGAATTCCCACAATTAACATTATATAATCAAAATCAAATAAATACTAATAAATAAAAAAAAAATAATTCATGTATTATCATTAAATTACTTCCCATCCTATTCCGCTATAAACCCACACCACTCTCCTAAAAAATAAGATAATCAATATGATTATCAATTAATTAACTAGTAACAATTAACAACCAATTAATAATTAATTAATACCAAATTAATTACCACAATTAGCATTATAAAATCTAAAATAAATAAATACTGATAAATAAAAAATAATAATGTATTTATTATAATTAAATTACTTCCCACCCTATTCCCCTATTAACCCACAAACCGCTACAGAACTAAAAAACACAACATTTAACCCCTTCCACACTCATGACGAGCTGGGCTCGTCATGGTGTAGCCTCCTCAAACACTGATGACGAGCCCAGCTCGTCATAAAATAAGGAAAACAGCAATTCCCAGCACAGGAGGGGAATTGCCTTAACAGCCATGGAGTTAATTAACATAAAATTATCAACTACTAAAATTGTAACATTATAATTAAAAACAAAAGCATTTCTTAGTTAAAAAAATAATATAACATACTTTTAAAATACATACTAAAATACATAACACTAACATATATAAATCAATATTTTAAACAACATTATTTTTGGAAACGATATTACTGATTTCGATATTTAAAAAAACAATATTTCTTACCTTAAAGTCGATATTCTGGACCTCAATATTCTTGCTGTTGATATTCCTGCATCACGATATTTACAACTTGATATTTTTGTGTATCGATATTAAAAACTTAATATTCTATCTGTGCACTGGAGAATACACTCCTGTGATTAAGAGGGGGTGTTATATACTGCTGAATTGCTGAATGAGGCCCAGGCTGACTAAAACCCTCAATTCCAGAGCGTCCCATGTATCCACAGAGCCAGGTTTAACTATGTTGCTACCCATGTTGTTATACTGGATCAGATTAGGAAGATCCTGCTCTATTGAGGCAAGTCATACCTTGTTTGAGTCCAATTTGGCATCAAGTCCTTCCAATAAGGTACCCACAAATGTTTACATCATAGCTGCCATGTCCTCCTTAGACAGGGTCTGAGCACCGTGTGTATTGGACATCTGGCCATCTGCCCTGGGACGCTTTGCCTTACCTCCTGTCAGGGAACACTTTCTTTTTGTCCTGATCCCAAAACCTCACCAGTACCCTGCGCCCCTGTTGAAACGAGAGGGCAGGGACAGTGATCTTACTACAACCGGGCACGGACACTGTTGCTTTTTTGCCCCTGCTTTCGTCATCCCTAATTGCAGCAGAAGAACCTACTACTTCCTGGACACAGATGGGCCAGGTGGAGAGACCCCTGACTGGCTCAGCCACTTCCACCAACTCCAGGCTGCGTGAAGCTGAAACTGAATCACATGGGGGAATGGATAAAAGGGGGAGCTGGTGTTTTGCCAGGGAGCAAGAAAGCTGACATACCGCAAGCTCTATCTCCTTGTCTAGGACACCCAGAGCACGCTGTAATAAGGAATCCATTGTGGTTTTTGCAGGGGTCGCCGGAGCTGCCACCACCGTTTTGCAGTTCCCCATGAAGCCCAAAGTCAAAGCTTCAGATGAAGCATATCAAAACAGAGAGGACCGGGCAGGGCAGCAGAATGAGACACTTCTAACCAGCATTGCCTACGTTTACCCTAATGGAGCGTGGAGTGGGGGGAAAAATGATATTCTAACATGCAACAAAGAACAGGATAAATACCGGGTGCCAGTCTGTGGCAGGACGCCCTACTTAGCATACCCTGCGTTAGAGGTAGAGCCCCCGGCTCAGCAGCCATGTGTCAGTATGCTCAACAAAGGTTGCAGTTGACCAGCTGAAAAAGATTACAGTCATAAAAGAAACACCAAAGGTTTGAAAAATCTCTTCATCTGCTACACAATTGTCTGTCAGGAATCAGCCCACGTTCAAGTTCGTGCATTTGTATAGCGCACTACTCACCCAGAGGGTCTCAAGGCGCAAGGCCACAAGTAAGTTCATAGACAACGTTGATCAACATGAGAGAGGATCTTCTGGAAGGCTTTGGGAATCCCACTTTTCTTATTCTTTGTCCACTGAGACCTCCAACAAACCCCCTCCTAATTGCAGGATGCGAGCGAGGCGCCTCTGGATATGTAAACCAGGTCTTGAGGAATGAGGCGAGTGCATTCTTCCACAACCAAAGATAACCCTGAGTGAAACTTTAAGCAGAAGACCTGGGAAAAAGCACCCTACCTCTGGGGCACTCCGAATTCTGCAGGATGTCCTGGGGATCCATGAGCAGTTAGGACCCTTGAAATCACAGGTGTCCACAGAAGCACGGAGTCCACACTGTCAATTTGGCCCCAATTCATGTGACAGAGGGTCAAGCTGTATTGCCAAGGGGAGAGTCACTCACCCTCGAATCTTGTGAGGTGGGACCTAGGCAGGTAATTTAAGTGAACACCAGGCCCTCCATGGCTGCTCCCTGAGCAGGCCACTGGGGAAAGGGGTAGCTGCAAGGCAGGCCTCCAAGCCCTGCGAAAAGGTCACAGCAGGAGGAGTTCAGTGCGCCACCTTACAGGAAGCGCGTTCCAGGAGGCCATACCACCCTGCGGCATAGTCAGACCCAGCTCGGACTTGATGCGTACTACATTATTAGGGCTGCGGCAGAGTAAATTACATGTAAGGCTTAGTGCTACTGAAAGACCAGTAGGGCTGGGACAGAGTAAGTCACAACAAGAAAATGTCTCAATAAGAGAGTCAGATAGACTGAAGAGACAGTCAATCTCAACACCAATGTTGTATTACTCTTTTTTATACTCAAAATTTTTTAGAAACATTTTGCAAAGTGTCCACTCCTTCCTGTTAAGCTTCAATACGAAAGCAATTCCCTTTCAGAATACCATCCGCACACGATGCATTATTCAGTTATGCTACCATGTATACACTTACATTTTTTTTTAAACTAAAAATTCACTAAAAAAACAAAGGTTAAAGTAAGCTATAGTTAGGTGTGGTAAAAAAAAATTGTTTTGAAAAAAATCTGAAATTCACTGAAAAAAAGCTTCAAGTAACATTATAATTAGGTGAATTTGTCAGTTACATCATTAGCATTTTGAACTAAAAAAAACAAATTCAGCAGTTATAGTTAGCATTGCTAACTATAACTTGCTCCCCCGACCATGCAATACGTATGACATCACATATGACATCACTCATGGCATGTTCTATGACATCCTTTATACCATCACTGATGACATCTCAAATGACATCATTGATGAAATCACTGACGACATCATTCAAACTTAATTTTTCTGCATACTGCTCTTTAAATTACTATGATATTAGAGGCCTGACAGAAACTCCTAAATATCAGTCATTACTACTGCAACCACAGATACAACTCTCTTAGGTGTTAAAAGCAAGCATTATACGAACACTAAGCCTATAGCTCACGCTTTACAGTTAGGATAGATCACATTAAGAATCAACCACACATATATGGGAAATTCTTATTCACTACAATTTTAAATCTCTATACAAATATTGGGAGAAAAACAAAATACTGAGTATCAGTTTAAAGAAAGTAGCCTGTACATACAGCTTTACTCTGTATTATACCTGTGGCACTCACTGAGTGTATATTAAGAACTAAAGTTCATATCAGAAGAAAAGTGGGCACTGTAAATATTTTGTATTCTCTGTGTGGCAAGAGTTTGTGTCAAACTGTTGCAGGCAGTAAAACTCTCATGATAAATACACCTCAGAGTATCCAAAATATCTACTGTGAACAGTGTACACTCTATGCAACAGTTGTCCAAAAACAGTATTTGCTAGAAAATATCACAATCTGAAGGTGCTAAGGTACATACTACCTGTATCCTTCATATTGTGGTGAAAGTTTTACAGATAACTCATTTTTTCTAGCACACACATATCTTAGTATCTAGTGTACAGTCTTCTATATTTAGTATACAATTATCAAATGACAAAATTATTTCTAAAAAAACCCTACCCAGAACTAAGAAAAAGAATAAATATTTATTGTTTAAGCTAATTAAAACCATAACAATATTTCAATAAAAGTGGGCATGTTTTGACAAATATCATGTACATATTAAAATCTTATAATCACCAATAGTACATTTGCAGGAGAAAGAGACAAAGGGTCACATGCTTCAAAGTAGGGAATAGCGAATCCTTAATAGCGATTATTAATTAATTGCTATTAGCGAGTCGCAATTATCTATGCATGTAGGTTTCACCCAAAAAATTGTAATTCCTACATATTCTTTTATAGCGAATCGCAAATTGCATGTAGCTATTATGGAAGGCCTTCCTATTTATTCGTATGGGCAACTGGTACTTGTCTAAAGCACTTTGATTCCCGAATCCTTTGGGGCAAGTTAGCACTATATAAAACTCAGAGAAAAAAAAGACATATTTTAGCAGTTGAAAGAGGCACAGGCATGAATTTAGGAGAAGGAAATAGTTTTTAACCTAAGTATTGAATCTCTACATATGTTGTTTATTCTGGTGGTCAGTATCTTGCCACGTTAGGTTTGATTTTGAGGTTATAGTACGAAAAAATAATATGTTTTACAGAAAGTTTTGGTTTAAATCATTTTTAAGTAAGTTTTCTCAAAACATACCTGAAGGAACTGGGGTCATCAGGTCCCCCGGGCGTAGCTTGGCCCGAGCAGGTAGGCATCCGAAAGCACAGGTCTCTACATCCTCAGGTTACACAATGGGGGTCAATCGAGTAGGCTTGCATGCACGATAGGTGTCTAGTCTAATTGCAGCGCACTCTGTCCCACTGGAGGGTGCTGTATAGCCACAGATCCTGAATCCCACCACTCGCCACCAATGTAGGAACAGGGGTCACCAGGTCCCCGTGGGTTAGCTTGGCCTGAGCAGGTAGGCACCCGAAAGCTTAGTTGTTCAGTGACTACACAGCACATGCATCCACTAGGACAAAAAATGCATGCAAAGACTGAGGCCACACCAGTATGTTTGATTCAAATCAATAAATTCTATCTACATCAGGGTCATATCGGGTAGTTCACTTAAAGCAACCAATAATCACAGTAGCAATAACTTATTTCATTAGGAGAATAAACTCTGCATTACTCAGCAATAACATTTCCTAGCTGCAAGAATCAGCAGGTTATTACATGAGGGTAAAACATTTTCTGCGGTAGAGATAAGCAGTTCAACAGCAGAAGAACATTTCATTAGGTAATAATGGACATCTCATGAAAGATTGGGCAACAGTTCATTAGGTAAGCTAACTAATACCATATCCGGTAAGCCAGCCTTTCATTAAGCTAGTATAAACATTTCTTTTGAATAGGACGAGTACTTCAAGAACCATTTCCAGTCGAACTAGGCATCAAGAATCAACATTAGGCATAAAGGATCATTTCACCCTGAAAGCGACATTTCCAATTCACAGGAATAACCAATGCACCAGGCAAAAGTACTTCATCAAGCAACAAATAACCTAGGCATCAGGGCCTACATTAGCTGGCATTTAGCCTGAGTAACTCCTTCCCTGTATGGGGAGTAAGACTTGTTAGAACTCAGGCAACCTTTAAGATCAACACAGTAACAGGCCCCTAGCCAGGGGTCCTCCTCTGTTTATTGGGGCCCCCACAGTGTCTTTTGGGGCATTGGCCTAGTTCCAGCGCTTACAGGGGGGCCAGTAACAGTCTTCCCCAGGGGAGGGGCGAACTCGGGCCTCCTCTGGGCCTTCCACCCTCCTCCCTGGGGTTTACCTTGTCTTTACGGCTCCTCCTGAGCCCTTGCGGAGATCTCCGGCGGGTCGGGATTGTTACGGCCCTCTGGCAGGCCGCTCGCTGCCTTCTGGTTGATTCGAGGCCCTCCTGGGGCCAGCACCGGCAGGTGGGGGCTCTGGGGCTCCTCCGGAGCCCCTGTCCGGGTTCTCTTCCTGGTCACGGATCGGGGACCAATCAGCACGCTTCAATGGGGGCGTGCCTGCGGCCACCAATCACAGCGCGGCCCGTGGGGCAGCCCGGCCTTCCCTTCAGTGCCAGCAGACCAGGCGGGGGTGCGGCCAATGACGCGGCCGGGCGCCCCCATCACGTGGTCAGGGAGGAAGTGGTGTCGGGCCTATTGCGGCCTCCTCAGGATTCCGGTGGCCTTCTCTTAGTACCCGGGGCCGCAGCTACGGTGCGCACAGCGGGGGCCTTCTCCCAGACTAGCGCCGCCGAGTCACAGCAGGTTGGGGCAGCCACAGTCTTTTGGGCCCTCACAGAACAAGGGGATCTGGGCAGCGGCGGTGAGTGCCCTTGCGGATTAGCGCTTCAGGCACAGCGCGCCTCGGGGCCGGTCGGCGTTTGTAGTGCCTCAGGGGACACGGCGCTCAGAAGGCATGGTACCAGGGCACAGGGCAGCACAGCGCTTTGGGGCACGTTGATGGCAGGCAGGAAGGTGCGTGATGAGTATAGCCCCTCAGGGGCACAGCAGAGTATAGTTCAAGCGCTAGGAAGGCTGGGCAGGCAGTCCAGGCAGCTCAAGCAGGACAGGTAGTTCAGGGGGCTAGCGCTAGGCAGGCAGTGCGGTACACAGGTGGTTTATTTAAATTGGAGGCAGGTTATCACTTCAGGCAGGACAGCGCTGGGGGCACAGGTTGATACACAGGGCGCAGAGGTGGCAAGGCCCAATACCTGGTTGATCCCCAGTAGTCCTTGGAGGCACAGAAAGGGGGTCTTCTCGGCACCAGTTGCGTCCTGCGCCCTTCTGAAGTAAATTTTTGGTTTCTTGAGGAGGGGGGGGGGGGGTGAGTTTTGAGTTTGAGTTTTAAATTATTTGTAAAGCGCGCGTACACCTGACGGTTCCATGGCGCTACAGTATGTTGAGTCCAATGAGAAGCGAGAATAACAGGGGGGGGACTTGTGAGAGATTATTGGGGGAAGGCTTTGGAGAATAGAAAGGTTTTTAAAGCCTTTCTGAAGAGCGAGTATTGGGTGGCACATCTGAGTTGGGCTGGGAGGGAGTTCCAGAAGATGGGGGCAAGGGTGGAGAATTTAGAGCCTCCCCATTTATTTCTGCAAAATCGGGGGACAATCAGCAGATGTTGAGAAGAGGAGCGAAGTTCTCTGACGGGGGCATAAGGTTTGATCTCCGAAGAGATAAAAGCAGGAGAAGAGCCTAGCTGGGCCTGGAAGACGAGGCAGCCCACCTTGAACTGGGAGCGTTCGCGAATGAGGAGCCAGTGCAAGGATTTTAAGAGGGGAGTGACGTGATGGAATTTGGTGAGGTTGTAAACCAAGCGGGCAGCTTGGTTCTGAACCAGCTGTAGTCGTCGTACATTGTAGGTGAGATGGAGGCTTTCCTCAGCAGGTCACTTCAGGTGGTCCCTGGGTTCCCCTTCTGACGGGCCAGATCAGTGGGCTAGTTCAGTGTTCCTCACTCAGCTTGGTGGGCCGCGCCTAAACCCTGCCACCCCCAGTGGTATATGTTCCTGACTAGGCTCTACCGCCTAAGTCTCCTGCCTAGATCCCCAGGTCAGGGATGCCCCAACTGACTGGAAAGTTTCCCTCCCTTTTCTTTTATATGCCCAGGTCAGGTGACCACCCTCTAAGGCGGCAAAACCAGGCTCCGCCCCTATTCTAGAAGGTTCCAGGAGCTTCCCTAGTCTAGCTATGGGCAGGCAAGGCAGGCTGGTATTGCTACAATGTTTAAGGGTTCCAGCCAGCTCCTGGTAACTAGAGTGCGCCTAAAAAGACCACGCTGCTGTAGCAGGGGTCAGTGGCAGCCATGTTGGGGGAAGAGAGCACCTGCACCTTAGCATTGATTAGCAATGGGAGGGTGTCCGGAGACCTAAGGCCAACAAAAAGACGGTGGGAAAAAATGACGCAAGGGCGAGAAAAATAGGGAGAGACCACCCTAGGGCTGACAGGTCTAACATGCGTCCTCCCCAGCTGAAAGTGGGGAGAGCTACCCAACCTCTAGGGAGTTCTTGTCACTAAGGCGGAAAAACCGGGAGAGACCATCAGCATTGGCGTGGTCAACTCCGGGTCGATGCCCCACCCTTAAGTCCATCCCCTGTAGGGAAATGGACCACCTTAGCAACTTGGGATTTTTGCCTCTCATGAGCCAGCAAAGGGGTCGGTGGTCGGTTTGAATCAGGAAGTGAGAGCCAAAGAGGTATGGCCTCAACTTTTTCAAGGCCCAGACCACAGCGAAGGCTTCTCGCTCGATGGTACTCCATGGCTGTCGCCGAGGGAGGAGTCTTCTGGAGATAAAGGCCACAGGTTGGTCTTGGCCATCGTTGTTGAGTTGCAAAAGCACAGCGCCTTTGCCATGCTCAGAGGAGTCTGTCTGCACGATAAATTCTTTTGAGAAGTCAGGTGTTGCAAGCACCGGAGCGGTGCACATCGCGTGCTTCAGTGTTTGGAATGCCTCTTGGCGAGCATCCGTCCAGATCACTTTTCGGGGCTGCTTCTTGGACATCAACTCAGTCAAGGGGGCTACGATGGTACCATATCCCTTGACAAACCGGCGGTAATAGCCAGTGAGGCCGAGGAAAGCTTGGACCTCAGTCTGGGATTTGGGGGGCTCCCAGGCCAGGATGGTCTCAATTTTGGCCTGGAGGGGTTATACCTTACCCCCGCCCACCAGGTGTCCCAGGTAGATGACAGATCCCTGTCCAATCTGGCACCTGGTAGCCTTGATGGTCAAGCCAGCACGTTGCAAAGCCTGTAGCACCTCCTGGAGATGCTGCAGTTGGTCCTCCCAGGTGCTACTGAAGACAGCTATGTTATCCAGGTACGCCGCTGAGAAGGACTCCAGGCCAGACAGCACCTGGTTCACCAACCGCTGGAAGGTGGCCGGAGCGTTCTTGAGCCTGAAGGGCATCACTCTAAATTGAAAGTGGCCCTCGGGGGTAGAGAACGCTGTTTTCTCGTTTGCTCCATCGGCCGTGGCAATCTGCCAGTACCCCGATGTTAGATCAATGGTGCTGAGGTACCGGGCTGCTCGCAGCCGGTCAATCAGCTCATCTGCCCGTGGGATCGGGTGAGCATCTGTCTTGGTGACAGAGTTCAATCCCCGATAGTCCACACAGAACCGAAGTTCTGGTGTGGTGCCCGGTGGGGCCGCTTTCGGCACCAACACAACCTGACTAGCTCAAGGGCTGCTGGAAGGTTCGATCACCCCCAGCTCCAGCATTTTGGCCACCTCACCCTGGATGCTGTTCTTAACTTTATCGGACAGCCGGTAAGACTTAGTTTTTACAGGCCAACTGTCCCCTGTTTCCACATCATGGGTACACAGATGTGTATTTCCAGGCCTGAGGGAGAACAACGAGGCGTACTGCTCCAACACCTGGTGGCAGTCCCTCTGTTGCTCTGGGGTCAAGGATGGGGAGAAGACAACTCCCTCCACTGAACCATTCTTCTCCTGGGCCGCCAGAAGGTCAAGAAGAGGCTCACTCTCTTCCTCCTCGCTCCCATCCGTCACCATGAGGAGAGCAAGCTCAGATCGATCATGGTGAGGCTTCAGGCAGTTGACGTGGAGCACCCGTTGGGGCTGACGGGGGTCTTCAAGTCAACAACATAGGTGGTCTGGCCTTGACGCTCCACAATCTCGTACAGACCAGTCCACCAGTCCTGGAGGGCACTAACCTCCCCAGGCTCCATGCCCCACACCTCTGTCCAGCGTCCAACTCCACCGTCCGAGCGTTGCGGTCATACGACTCCTTCATGACGGCCTGGCTAGCCTCCAAGTTGTCTGAGGCTTCCTTCCACAGCTTGGCCATCTGGCTGTGCAATGCCAGCATGTAGCTGATGACATCATGGGGAAGCTTCTTCGAAGTCTTCTCCCACCCCTCCTTGACAAGGCTGAGGGGCCCCCTAACGGGATCGCCATAGAGCAGCTCAAAGGGGCTGAACCTGACTCCCTTCTGTGGTACCTTGTGGTATGAAAACAGCAGGCAAGGGAGGAGGATGTCCCACTTCCGCCTCAAGTCCTCTGGCAGGCTCCGGATCATCCCCTTCAAGGTCTTATTAAAGCACTCTACGAGCCTGTTAGTCTGGGGGTGGTAAAGAGTGGAGAACCGGTAGGTCACGCCGCACTCCTTCCACATGGCCTGCATGTAGGCCGAAATGAAGTTCGCGCCCCTGTCTGACACCACGACCTTGGGGAATCCCACTCTGGTAAATATCCCCATCAGGGCCCGCACCACCACAGGTGCAGTGACGGTCCTCAGAGGAATAGCCTCTGGGTACCGAGTGGCATGGTCCACTAACACCAAGATGACCCGGTGTCCTGCAGAGGTCGGAGGGTCCAACGGCCCAACAATGTCAACTCCGTCCCGCTCAAAAGGGGTCCCGACCACCGGGAGAGGTTCCAAAGGGACCTTCACTTTAGTCCCAGTCTTGCCACTTGCCTGGCAAGTCTTGCAGGTCTTTCAATAGGTGTCAGAGGCAACTCTCATCCTGGGCCAATAAAAATGTGGGACCAACCGCGGAAAGGTTTTGTCCTGGTCCAGGTGTTTAACCAAAGGAATTTCATGCGCCAATTCCAATAAGAAGGCCCGGTAGCATTGGGGTACCATTAAGGCTCTCGACGATCCATGCACCGGAACCTTAGGCTCATTGTAAAGGGGGCCATCCTCCCAGTACATGTGAAAACTGCCGGTCTCCTGATCAGTCGCTTGGGCTTCGGCCTGCCGCCGCATGCCTTCAAGCGTGGGGCACTCCTTCTGCGCCCGACAGAATTCCTCCCGGGTAGGCCCTCCTTCCACATGCCACTCGGCAAGGGTCGGCAAGTCCCCCACAGGAACAACATCCACCTTCATGGACTCCGGGGGTACCTCCAGAGGCTCCCCATCCATCACACGGGGTGTGTCCTCCACAACATTCTCCTCTTCAGGACCAGCATTGGGTTGGGCCGTTGTCTCAGGCTCCAACCCGGGTTGAGTTCCCTGCCGGGCAGCCATGGACCTCGTGACCACGCAAGTCCATACTGGTAACCCCAGCATCTCAGTGTGGGCCTTAAACTCCACTTCCTTCCAGGCGGTATGCTCTAGGACATTTCCTAGCAGACAGTCCACAGGCAAGGCAGGGCTTATCGCAACTCTCAACGGGTCTTTCACTCCTCCCCACTCAAAGGGAACCTGAGCCACGGGATAGTAACTCAGACTGCCGTCAGCCAAGACAGCAAGTACTACGTCAGGTACTACTTGCTCAGGGGACACCATCGGCCTCACTACGGTGGTCATGCTGGCACCTGTGTCCCTCAGAGCCTCCACCTCCTCCCCGTTAACCTTCAACCACTGCTGGTATTTAGCAGTGTTCAATGGTAAGGACATCACTGGGACCAACTCTATGTCCCCAAGTGAAACCAGGGTGAGGCCTGTCCACTCCCCTTCCCTATCTAGGGGCATTTCCATCCCAAGCACTACACTAGCCACCCCGGGACTCTTGCCACCTGTAGGGGCTGGGGTAAGCATGGGTGAAATTTGCGAATTCGCGTTCCGCAAATTCACGGATTTCCCAGCAAAATCGCAAAAAGATACGCGAATTCAGGAATTTTCCTGCGAAATGGCGGATTTTTTTGCGATTTGCCCTGGAGTACTTTCTACTGGCTAATCCAGTAAGTGCTCCCTCATTGGGTAAATGTATAGTGCTTTTACTACACTGCAGCTGCGTAAAGGGCCAGAAGATGTTTCTCCAGTGACCATGTGTGCCTGTAACACAGGCACAGGCACACATGGTCACTGGAGACACATCTTCTGGCCCTTTACACAGCTACAGTGTAGTAAAAGCATTATGGAGTAGATTTACAAGCCGCTTGCCCCTCTTTTGCACCGCAGTTGCATCACTTTTGTGACGCAGCGGCAGCACAAAAGATGGGCCATGGTGCTGGGTATTAACAACGTGATGCATCTGAGAGATGCGTCACGTTGTAAAGCCCTTCGCCATCAGGAGGCGTTCCGGCGCAGGGGAGGGCGTTCCTGCGCAGGAACGCCTCCTAAAAGTGGCTGAGTGAAATCTACAAGATTTCTCTTGGTCACTTTTAGGCCAATGCTGCGTCAAAACCCTGCGCCTGCTTGAAGCAGGCGCAAGGCTTGATGCAGCATTGGGGAGATAGGGCCCCCCAGAGCATTGCTGGAGCTGCCTCGCGCTTGCGACGCAGCTCCAGCAATGCGCTGCTTTTACGGCACGGATGCGTGACGCATCTGTGCCGTTTTTGCCACATGGGTGGGCCCTTGCCCATGCCCTCAAGGCAGTACGGAGTTCTTCCTTTGCGGCTCTCCGCCCAACCGGCATCCCCATCCCCTGACAAAATTCCCTAAGCTGCACCACTGTGTATTCTTCCAGGTCGGCTAGCTGGAACTCCATTTTGCCAAATGGGGACCCAGATAAAAATAAAGGGGAAGCACTAGGACGTAGGTAACAATACTGGGGCAACACAGGTCTCTACACCCTCAGGTTACACAGTGGGGTCAATCGAGTAGGCTTGCATGCACAATAGGTGTCTAGTCAAATTGCAGCGCACTCTGTCCCACTGGAGGGTGCTGTATAGCCACATATCCCGAATCCCACCGCTCGCCACCAATGTAGGAACTGGGGTCATTAGGTCCCCGTGGGGTAGCTTGGCCTGAGCAGGTAGGCACCCGAAAGCTTAGGTGTTCAGTGACTGCACAGCACATGCATCCACTGAGACAAAAAATGCATCGCAAAGACTGAGGCCACACCAGTATGTTTGATTCAAATCAATACATTTGATCTAGATCAGGGTCATAATGGGTAGTTCACTTAGAGCAATCAATAATCACAGTAGCAATAACTCATTTCATTAGGAGAATAAACGCTGCATTACTCAGGAATAACATTTCCTAGCTGCAAAAATAAGCAGGTTATTACATGAGGGTAAAACATTTCCTGTGGTAGAGATAGGCAGTCCAACATCAGAAGTAGAATATTTCATTAGGTAATAATGGACATCTCATGAAAGATTGGGCAACAGTTCATTAGGTAAGCTAACTAATACCTTATCCGGTAAGCCAGCATTTCATTAGGCTAGTATAAACATTTCTTTTAAATAGGAAGAGCACTTCAAGAACCATTTCCAGTCGAACTAGGCATCAAGAATCAACATTAGGCATAAAGGATCATTTCACCCTGAAAGCGACATTTCCAATTCACAGGAATAACCAATGCACCAGGCAAAGGTACTTCATCAAGCAACAAATAACCTAGGCATCAGGGCCTACATTAGCTGGCATTTAGCCTGAGTAACTCCTTCCCTGTATGAGGAGTAAGACTTCTTAGAACTCAGGCAACCTTTAAGATCAACACAGTAACAGACCCCTAGCAAGGGGTCATCCTCTATTGATTGGGGCCCCCACAGTGTCTTTTGGGACGTTGGCCCAGTTCCAGCGCTTACAGGGGGGCCAACAGGGCCCAGCAACAGTCTTCCCCAGGGGAGGGGCGAACTC
The DNA here is from genome assembly GCF_964263255.1 of Lissotriton vulgaris. Lineage (NCBI taxonomy): Eukaryota > Metazoa > Chordata > Amphibia > Caudata > Salamandridae > Lissotriton > Lissotriton vulgaris. The sequence goes on along the minus strand of NW_028243562.1, from coordinate 63,433 downwards.
GGGGCCTCCTCTGGGCCTTCCGCCCTCCTCCCCGGGGGTTTACCTGGACTTTTTGGCTCCTCCTGTGCCCTTGCGGAGATCTCCGGCTGGTCAGGAGGGTTCTAGCCCTCTGGCAGGCCTCACGCGGCTTCTGGTTGATTCGAGGATGCTCCGGGGGCCGGCGCCGGCAGGTGCGGGATCTCGGGCTCCTCCGGAGCCCCTGTCCGGGTTCTCTTCCTGGTCCCGGGTCGGGGACCAATCAGCATGCTTCAATGGGGGCATGCCCCCGGCCGCCAATCGCAGCGTGGCCCGGGGGGTGCCCCGGCCTTCCTTTCAGTGCTGGCAGACCAGGCGGGGGCGCGGCAAATGACGTGGCCGGGCACCCCCGTCACGTGGTCAGGGAGGAAGTGGCATCGGGCCTATTGCAGCCTCCTCAGGATTCCGGCGGCCCTCTCCTAGTACTGGGGGCCGCCGCTACGGTGCGCATAGCGGAGGCCTTCTCCCAGACTAGCGCCACCGAGTCACAGCAGGTTGAGGCAGCCACAGTCCTTCGGGCCCTCACAGAACAAGGGGATCGGGCAGCGGCGGCGAGTGCCCTCGCGGATTAGCACTTCAGGCACAGCACGTCGCGGGGACGGTCAGCGTTTGTAGCGCCTCAGGGGACATGGCGCTCTGAGGCACGGTACCGGGGCACAGGGCAGCACAGCGCTTTGGGGCACATTGATGGCAGGCAGGAAGGCCTCAGGGGCACAGCAAAGTAGAGTTCAAGTGCTAGGCAGGCTGGGCAGGCACATTAACAGTCCAGGCAGTTCAAGCAGGTCAGGTAGTTCAGGGGCTAGCGCTAGGCAGGCAGTGCGCTCCACAGGTGGTTTATTTAAATTGGAGGCAGGTTATCACTGGACAGCGCTGGGGGCACAGGTTGATACACGTGGTGCAGAGGTGGCAAGGCCCAATAACTGGTTGATCCCCAGTAATCCTTGGGGGCACAGAAAGGGGTCTTCTCAGTGCCAGTTGCGTCCTGCGACCTTCTGAAGTAAATTCTTGGTTTCTTGATGAGTGGGGGGGTTTGAGTTGGAGGCTTTCCTCAGCAGGTCACTTCAGGTGGTCCCTGGGTTCCCCTCCCGCCAGGCCAGATCAGTGGGCTAGTTCAGTGTTCCTCACTCAGCTTGGTGGGCAGTGCCTAAACCCTGTCACTCCCAGTGGTATAGGTTCCTGACTAGGCCCTACCGCCTAAGTCTCCTGCGTAGATCCCCAGATCACTGATGCCCCAACTGATTGGAAAGCTTCCCTCCCTTTTCTTTTATATGCCCAGGTCAGGGGACCACCCTCTAGGGCGGCAAAACCAGGCTCCGCCCCTATTCTAGAAGGTTCCAGGAGCTTCCCTAGTCTAGCTATGGGCAGGCAAGGCAGGCTGGTATTGCTACAATGTTTAGGGGTTCCTGCCAGCTCCTGGCAACTAGGGTGCTACACAAAAAGACCACGCTGCAATAGCAGGGGTCAGTGGCAGCCATGTTGGGGGAAGAGAGCACCTGCACCTTAGCATTGAAAAGCAATGGGAAGGTGCCCAGAGACCTAAGGCCAACAAAAAGAAGGTGGGATAAATGAGGCAAGGGCGAGAAAAATAGGGAAAGACCACCCTAGGGCTGACAGATCTAACAATACTCAAAAAAGAAAGAGAAACCAATCAACTATTGAATTTGTTCACAACAATGAAATTGTGTAGAATATTAACTTGGAACTTATTGGCTTACTTGCAAGCCCTTTGCGCAGCCGGTGGGTTTCTCTTTTTGTGCACTAGCGGACTGCGTGGCTTTCAATGGCCTTGTATATATGGCCGCCTTTTGGGCAATACTTTACATGAAAGGTTCATTTAATGGGTGTTGCTATGGGTTTTCCCATTCAACATCCATGGAACCTGGTGCATTCCAAGATTTGCAAGGTTTTGTAAACCTGGGAATGCGGCAGATTCCTATTCGTCCCCAAGGGAGATGTAAGGGAGGCACAACAAGGAGTAATATCTTTTTTTCCACGGTTTTCCTTTTTCTATGTCTGTTGCATTCTAAACAATCACCCCTACAATGCAGACTCCCTTGAATCATGACGCAAGGGCACCTGCGTTGGTGCATGGCAGCCCATTGTGTGCCAGGACCGGGGATAAAGACAGGAATGCTCTGTAACTTGTATCTTTTGATGCACGTTAGCATAGCAGTAAGGCTTGCAGTGCTGCCGTGCATCAGAATATTGTAAATAATGCCCTTAATTTGCAAGAATTATGACATGATAATATGGTTAATTGGCAGAAACTGTGTCAACTTCACACATGGAGGGAATCATGAACTAGACTACGCACAACATGCAGATACTCAATGCAACCCAGATAAAAATACTACTGAAGATTGAGGATAACTTACATTTTTTATGTTTTCTTTTAGACTGATGAGATTATTTTGGTGTTGGTGTTCCCCAAATTATCTATCATGAATGTCAGAATGCAGTGCCTAGGCGTACCTGAGGACGGTGGGGTAGAGCTCAGCGGTGTACAGGTAGAGGACCATGAAGGCACATCCAGAGAAACCTTTCCCTAAAGTCGCAATTGTTGTTCGCAGAGGGCCCAGAGCTGGACATGGGTTAAGTCAGGAAGAAGAGAAGGAAAATGTAATAAAATGTTATTCATTTTATTCAAAACCTACACATACTATCAATAAATAGAATTAATATTCATTTCAGGAAATAAACAGAATAGTATAGATCAGCCCATTGTCACCAAATGCTCCTAGTTTGTCTAATGGATTAACAACTTGAAATATAGGATATCATTTTCTCTATCTGGAAAGTTCATATATTACAGTGTATTTCATAGGTAGTATAGTGTACATAGACCAAGTATTATATAGGCAAGTTAAAAGCACATAGCACATAAGACAAATATATACTATTAGAACATTTGAATGTTTATAGCCCCATTAAGGATAATGGATTGCTCCACGCTTCTACTGGCAGCAATCCAATATTTTTTTTCTTTTCACAGCTGTTGCAGTGTACAAAGGCCTCTCGGAGCCCAATGGGATGTAAACCCCTGCGGGCTCAGAGAGGTATTTTCGTTTTTACTAATTAGAATATTCTGCCTTCTAGGGGCTGAATGCTCTAAGAGCCTTAGAGCTCTACTGGCCATTAATGGCCAGCTCCCTTAATTGGTCAAAATATCCTTAAAGCAACATTTTTTTCTTCTTGTCATAAATTAAATCTCCTCCATTGTTGATATACAAAATATTTCTACATCCATTTTGTGTATCTTTTTTGATCTTTAACTTCCCAGAGTTAGACTATACTTTTTTGATCTAAAGGTTGACATCAAGTGTAATTTTATCCACTGTGCACAAATAATAAAATCAAATCATTAACTTTCTTATGAGAAAGTGTCTCCGTTTGTGTAGTCACCCCTATTTTTAACTGATGCTGCTAGTATTTAAATTCTGTACACTGGGGCACTGCTACCCAGTGCCCAGTACATCTTCCTGGTGTCTTAAAACATGACAGAATAGTCACCAGTGAATTGTAGCATGTGTTTTTCAATACACTTGGCTGACCAGAAAAACATTGTTTCAGGCAGGGTGTGTAGTACTTAAAAGTGGAACACATAGAAATTAAAGGTTAACATATTCCTGCAGTATCTATCCTCCAATAGCTATATTCACTGTATAGGTACTATGGCCATGTTTATATGTAAAGCTAAAGTTGAAATACAATACTAATTTTGTACAATTGACCTAGAAAAACTCCAGAGTTCATTCAATCACAGTTTTGATATTCATACAAAATGTCCAATTCAAGGATTACATTGGATTTTTGCCAAATAATCAGGAAATGTGTCTTTTGAAAAGTTGCACTTTTTTGCGTAAAGTGTTATAAGGCTAAATAAAATTAGCCTGCTTGGGATGCCCTACCTGTCAATTCTGCCTACCTTGAGTAGATGTGAAACTATTCCCACAACGTGATCAGTTTATCTCAGGTAAAGCCAATAGGTATTACCCAAAAACGACATTAACTTCAAAGTGACCAGGAAGAGTCCTTCATATTCATAGTTTATTGCAAAGTGAGACCTGGAGAAGCAGGTCCTATTGATTCAACAATATACTCTAACCTCCCCTGACTCAATTCACAGTGGGAGGGAGGGTGGTCCTTGAACCAATCAACTGTAGTTAGTTAGGTGGCGGCTGCATATTACCATGGACTCAACAGTTGGTGGGCCACAAGTCTTCTCCAACTAGAGAAGGGTTGCTGAAATCTTGATTTTCCCTACAAAGGGTATACTGTTGGATAGTTTGCAATAAGGCAAATATAATGTGTTTTAAAAGGGGGAAGGTTTGTCCTAGGATCTTTCATTCAAATCAAATCAAATCAAATTCAATTGGTCAGGGAGTCATCCCCACCAACTAGCTAGTAGAGTGCACCCATTTGTCACCTCACTCCTAGCACTTCTGACCACCTCTGGACCTGTGGAAGAACAGAAGAGGAAGATGCCTGTTGTCTGTAATGAGTAAGGAGTCCTGAGGGGCATGACCTGCTTCCACTTCTACCAAGGATTGAGAAGTGGACTTCAAGGGTCAGTTGGTTCACCTCCTGATTGGCATGCAAGAAGCTGCAAAAGGCCTTTCCTGGAAGGGACCTGTAGAGCAATGGCAGGTGGACCCCAACTGGACTTTGCTGGTGGTCTCTGCTTGAATGATTCCTAGCCTCTAAGTGCCATCTCTGAGGCCCTGGGATAATTAGAAGCAATCAAGTGGAAAAACCTGAAACATGGAAATGCTTCAACCTCCGGAGGAGTGGTACAAACGATCACAGGTAACTACCAACTACCAACCACTAACCACCAGTCACTAGCCACCCAGGCAATCTGACAAGCCACACTCATGGAGAGCAAGAACATCAAGTTGGTCCTGCTAATTTAATTTAAATTAAATGAAATAAAATTGAAGTTTATAGAGCGCTCTACTACCCGAATGTGTCTATGCGCTGAGAATTTCTGGCACACGGATAAAGCATGATCTAATAGAAACCTAGCAAGAAGGGTATTAAACAGAGGATTTAATATACCTGTATGCAAACAAAACAGGTGATGGACCGAATGTGGATCAATGTCACACACTCACCCCAGTCCGAAGATCTGGGCCCAAATCCATCGTTTTTTTGCACTCCACACCACCCTGGGTTAGACAATGGCGATATGCAAATCAGCTCTGACCCTGTGCCCCATGGGAACAGTCCAGTCGGAACTACAAAAGCCATGTCCTTCCCAGAACGGAATTAAGCATCCGAGGACCGGACCGGTTTCGAGGTAACACCTCTCATCAGCCCGGCTAGCTTGACTCCAGTGGTGTGGAGTGCCTGGGGCCCACGTCTGGGCATCCCCAGCGCACTTAGGGCGGAATATGCAAACAAAACAGGTGATGGACCGAATGTGGATCAATGTCACACACTCACCCCAGTCCGAAGATCTGGGCCCAAAACCATCGTTTTTTTGCACTCTACACCACCCTGGGTTAGACAATGGCGATATGCAAATCAGCTCTGACCCTGTGCCCCATGGGAACAGTCCAGTCCAAACTACAAAAGCCATGTCCTTCCCATAACGGATTTAAGCATCCGAGGACCGGACCGGTTTCGAGGTAACACCTCTCATCAGCCCGGCTAGCTTGACTCCAGTGGTGTGAAGTGCCTGGGACCCACGTCTGGGCATCCCCAGCGCACTTAGGGCGGAATATGCAAACAAAACAGGTGATGGACCGAATGTGGATCAATGTCACACACTCACCCCAGTCCGAAGATCTGGGCCCAAATCCATCGTTTTTTTGCACTCCACACCACCCTGGGTTAGACAATGGCGATATGCAAATCAGCTCTGACCCTGTGCCCCATGGGACCAGTCCAGTCCGAACTACAAAAGCCATGTCCTTCCCAGAACGGAATTAAGCATCCGAGGACCGGACCGGTTTCGAGGTAACACCTCTCATCAGCCCGGCTAGCTTGACTCCAGTGGTGTGGAGTGCCTGGGACCCACGTCTGGGCATCCCAGCGCACTTAGGGCGGAATATGCAAACAAAACAGGTGATGGACGAATGTGGTTTAATGTCACACACTCACCCCAGTCCGAAGATCTGGGCCCAAATCCATCGTTTTTTTGCACTCCACACCACCCTGGGTTAGACAATGGCGATATGCAAATCAGCTCTGACCCTGTGCCCCATGGGAACAGTCCAGTCCGAACTACAAAAGCCATGTCCTTCCCAGAACGGAATTAAGCATCCGAGGACCGGACCGGTTTCGAGGTAACACCTCTCATCAGCCCGGCTAGCTTGACTCCAGTGGTGTGGAGTGCCTGGGACCCACGTCTGGGCATCCCCAGCGCACTTAGGGCGGAATATGCAAACAAACCAGGTGATGGACCGAATGTGGATCAATGTCACACACTCACCCCAGTCCGAAGATCTGGGCCCAAATCCATTGTTTTTTTGCACTCCACACCACCCTGGGTTAGACAATGGCGATATGCAAATCAGCTCTGACCCTGTGCCCCATGGGAACAGTCCAGTCCGAACTACAAAAGCCTTGTCCTTCCCAGAATGGAATTAAGCATCCGAGGACCGGACCGGTTTCGAGGTAACACCTCTCATCAGCCCGGCTAGCTTGACTCCAGTGGTGTGGAGTGCCTGGGACCCACGTCTGGGCATCCCCAGCGCACTTAGGGCGGAATATGCACAAAATATGTTACCTCGAAACCGGTCCGGTCCTCGGATGCTTGATTCCGTTCTGGGAAGGACATGGCTTTTGTAGTTCGGACTGGACTGTTCCCATGGGGCACAGGGTCAGAGCTGATTTGCATATTGCCATTGTCTAACCCAGGGTGGTGTGGAGTGCAAAAAAACGATGGATTTGGGCCCAGATCTTTGGACTGGGTTGAGTGTGTGACATTGATCCACATTCGGTCCATCACCTGTTGTTTTTGCAAATTCCGCCCTAAGTGCGCTGGGGATGCCCAGACGTGGGTCCCAGGCACTCCCCACCACTGGAGTCAAGCTAGCCGGGCTGATGAGAGGTGTTACCTCGAAACCGGTCCGGTCCTCGGATGCTTGATTCCATTCTGGGAAGGACATGGCTTTTGTAGTTCGGACTGGACTGTTCCCATGGGGCACAGGGTCAGAGCTGATTTGCATATCGCCATTGTCTAACCCAGGGTGGTGTGGAGTGCAAAAAAACGATGGATTTGGGCCCAGATCTTTGGACTGGGTTGAGTGTGTGACATTGATCCACATTCGGTCCATCACCTGTTGTTTTTGCAAATTCCGCCCTAAGTGCGCTGGGGATGCCCAGACGTGGGTCCCAGGCACTCCACACCACTGGAGTCAAGCTAGCCGGGCTGATGAGAGGTGTTACCTCGAAACCGGTCCGGTCCTCGGATGCTTGATTCCGTTCTGGGAAGGACATGGCTTTTGTAGTTCAGACTGGACTGTTCCCATGGTGCACAGGGTCAGAGCTGATTTGCATATCGCCATTGTCTAACCCAGGGTGGTGTGGAGTGCAAAAAACAATGGATTTGGGCACAGATCTTCGGACTGGGTTGAGTGTGTGACATTGATCCACATTCGGTCCATCACCTGTTGTTTTTGCAAATTCCGCCCTAAGTGCGCTGGGGATGCCCAGACGTGGGTCCCAGGCACTCCACACCACTGGAGTCAAGCTAGCCGGGCTGATGAGAGGTGTTACCTCGAAACCGGTCCGGTCCCCGGATGCTTGATTCCATTCTGGGAAGGACATGGCTTTTGTAGTTCGGACTGGACTGTTCCCATGGGGCACAGGGTCAGAGCTGATTTGTATATCGCCATTGTCTAACCCAGGGTGGTGTGGAGTGCAAAAAAAACGATGGATTTGGGCCCAGATCTTTGGACTGGGTTGAGTGTGTGACATTGATCCACATTCGGTCCATCACCTGTTGTTTTTGCAAATTCCGCCCTAAGTGCGCAGGGGATGCCCAGACGTGGGTCCCAGGCACACCACACCACTGGAGTAAAGCTAGCCGGGCTGATGAGAGGTGTTACCTCGAAACCGGTCCGATCCTGGGATGCTTGCTTCCGTTCTGGGAAGGACATGGCTTTTGTAGTTCGGACTGGACTGTTCCCATGGGGCACAGGGTCAGAGCTGATTTGCATATCGCCATTGTCTAACCCAGGGTGGTGTGGAGTGCAAAAAAACGATGGATTTGGGTCCAGATCTTTGGACTGGGTTGAGTGTGTGACATTGATCCACATTCGGTCCATCACCTGTTGTTTTTGCAAATTCCGCCCTAAGTGCGCTGGGGATGCCCAGACGTGGGTCCCAGGCACTCCACACCACTGGAGTCAAGCTAGCCGGGCTGATGAGAAGTGTTACCTCGAAACCGGTCCGGTCCTCGGATGCTTGATTCCGTTCTGGGAAGGACATGGCTTTTGTAGTTCGGACTGGACTGTTCCCATGGGGCACAGGGTCAGAGCTGATTTGCATATCGCCATTGTCTAACCCAGGGTGGTGTGGAGTGCAAAAAAACGATGGATTTGGGCCCAGATCTTTGGACTGGGTTGAGTGCGTGACATTGATCCACTTTCGGTCTATCACCTGTTGTTTTTGTTAATATACCTGTATAGCCATTCCCAATTATTAAAAAGCCATGTTTTTACGCCTTCAGAGATTTTTGCCACACAAAAGAAGGATGCGGCAGACCCTTTTAGCTAACATATCTGGCTTTGGGGCATCATGCCAGGATACAACTTTCTGAATTGTCTGACTGGAGTATTTTGAGCTCTAAAAACAGAGACTAAATCCCAGTGCAGAAACTTTGTCTGGTAAATGGTGCTTAAAGTATCTGACGGATGAGCAGATGTCAGCAGCCACAAAATTTAAATCTTCCCGCTTAGAACCTTTCCCAATAAAACAATTGGCCTCAGTGGGGCCTTGCCAAATGTGCATCCAACTTCAAGAGGACTTTTTTGGTTACAGTGTTTAACCTTGCCCAGTAGTAGGAGATCTACTTCCAGAAAAACACTATCATTCTGAATCTGAGTCACTGAATTTTCCCTACCTGATTCAGAGTAGGTAGCTTTTTCCCCACCCAGTTTTTCTAAGAAAGAATCATGCTTGAAACTACCGGTTGGAGTAATCAAACATGGCTTTGGCTGCAGCAGCAGACACACTTTATTTCCCATTCCTTCTTGACAAGGAACCCTGGAGTGCTGCCACCTACAGGACAAAACCTTCTCTCTACTTTTTCCCCTATCCCCAGTACTCAGAGCAGTTGGTAAATGATTTTAGAAATGGTTTCTGGATTTACAACTATAAAAATTGTTTCTGTAGGGTAATTGAACATTCCATGGGGGTTTACTCATAACTGCACAGTTATGGTGCAAATTCACCACACATAATGATATAATTACATGTGATTTTACTGTAAGTCCATACCATACAACTTGTAATCAGGCTGTGTGTACAAAGGCAAAGTCTTTTAGAATCATTGCAATACTGTTATCTTGTGTTTTGTACATCATAGTCCCCCTCAACTTGTGCCTTGTTCGCTGTTGATCACACCCATAGATGATATGCTTTTCTTGGAATTTTTTCACGTAAAAACGTAAGAAATTCATATATCTGGTTGCCATGATTGGATATTTTTAAGAAATGTATTTTTCATTATTTTAAGAACATAGCAAAAGAATATAGAACAGAAAAGCAGGTTTTCTATAATTGCCTCCTAGTATAGTATATTAAAAGCAACCATTATTAATATTAATTTAATCAATAAAGTCAACAAATAAAGATCTCGAGTGTCTGCACAATATACACCTTGAGGATCAGTCATGTATAATAGTATCTGCTTCGCGCAGAGTTGCCTACTGCATCGATTCTTTGAGGAGTAAAGGTTATCAAAACCTCAATGTTGGGCCAAAGTTCCCAGACTTTTACATGTTTGCAAAGGCATCCACTTGCTTTATTTCCAGGCTCTTCCAGCTGCCTGCAATCATCAAGACCATGTTTCCATTTGATGATACTTGGCGGAATGAAGAGAATCAATTATGGGCAATGTCTTGTCGGACCACTTTCTGGCCCAGGCTGAGTAATAATTTCTGGCACCTTGTGAGACCAAGAAAATCCAGGATATTAAATAGTACAGTACAGGATCAAGTATAATTCATGTGTCCATGACCTCATTGCATACGCCCTCCATCAATCCAACTCCAAAATGTATGCAACAAATTCCCCTCCCGAGTTTGACATCATAGGTGCATAGGTGAGTAGTCACATTTGATGTGCAAATGTTTTGCTCTGGTATAGCATCCTTGTGCAGGTATTTGGAATTAATTAGGCAGACTTTGGCTGCTATTGTAATCCCTATAGGTGCTGCTTATGCCCACCACCACTCTGGATCTTTCATTGGACCCATGTCTGTCTCAGGCTACCATAAGCTTGCTAACGGTATCTGGTATGTCAATGATTTTAAATATATATATATATATTACTGACTGGCAGTCGAAAGTAGGTAGTTATAGTTAGGACCTTGTTTCTATCCAAAAAGTGTTTTTTCTTTTGCCAATATGTTCAGCACCATTTAAAGAATCTTTGCAAAATACTCAATACTAATGGGGCGCACCGGTCTGCTCCTCTGTTAAAAGTTTCGGGGTGACTCGCCAAGTTGGGGCTGAGGAAAAAGGGGGTCCGAAAACGTGTTTTCTCCGTGTTAATTCAGAGCCTGAAGTGCTGAACGGAATTACAACATATTTGGCAAAAAAGTATCTTTTGGTCCAGAAAGCACTCTTTTCATTAAAATGTGTAAATCCGTTCAGTAGTTCCTGAGAAATTCATATTTAAAAAAATATTGATATCTAGTGACCTCAGCGAGTTTGAAAACTCTCCTGAGGTCGAGCTTGAGTCTGATTGGCTGGCAACACTTCAAACCAGGGAGTGTTGGCAGCCATCTTGTGACTCTGTTCAACCGAGGCACAAGAAAACATTTGAAAAAACATACAACAACAAGAAAAGGGGTCAAAGTATAAAAACCCTGACCTCTAGGCCTGCTCAGGGCCCCCACGGCCTTGGAGACTGTTTTCTCCCCGGGTTTGTTAATATTACCCAGGCAGCATGCGCCACCCACAGCACTGCTCCCGCCCTGCCATAGCAAACCTCCGCTTAGCTTCATGGAAGCGAGAGCAGATAAACTACTCTTGCTTCCGTGAAGCAAAGCAGAATTGCTTTTGGGCAAAGGGAGCTGCATGTCAGCACCTCCCTTTGTCCAAAAGCAATACCGGCTCTCACAGGCGGGAAGCTGGCAGGGACAGTGGGGGCATTGGGGATCCCCCGTGGTCCCCACTAAGAGGCCAAGCCTGGGGGACGGGACCCAAGGGGCCCAAAATGGTGCAGATAGGGGGTCAGGACTTATAACAGAGATATGAGAAGGGTTGTTTGTTCATTTTTTAATAGGACCAACACGCTGAGTAGTGGCTGAATAGTGAGGCTGCAGGAGAACAGTGAGGTTTAAGACATGCTGGTAGAGGGATTAGTGATTAGGCGACATCCTATGAGTCTGTGGAAAGGTACATTCGAAGTACATCATATAAATTTGGGTGTGTGCTTGAAGTGGGAAGTTCAGTCTTCCAAGTTAAAAGTACTGCATGGTCTTGTGTCTGAGGTATGTCTGTACCTTTATATGTATTTTTACATGTGTTATGCATCTCACGATGCTAGACCTATAGAACACAAGTATAGATCTACTTGTATGTTTTATTAATGTTTGATGGCACTAGCAAAAGGCACAGACACATGTCTGCATGCTTTCAGGAATATGATGAGACTTACAACAGAGACATGCAAATCGTTTTCTTGCTTTATATTTGGCTAGGCCCAACACTCTGAGAAGTCACTGAACAGTGAAGGCGTCGAGGAAAAGTGAGGTTTAAGACATGCTGGCAGAGAGTTTAGTGATTTGGGTACTTCATATGTGGAAAGGTATACTAGAAGTAGGCCATATATATTTTAGTGTCTCCTTCACATGGGAAGTGTAGTCTGTCAAGTTTAAAGGACTTCATGGACTCAGGTATGTCTCTACTTGTAGATGTACTTTCAGACATGTTATGCATCTGAATATGTTAGACCTATAAAACACAAGTGTAGATCTATTTGTATGTTTCACTTATGTATGATCGCACTAGCAAAAGACTCAGACACATGTTTGCATGCTTTCAGGAATATGGTGAGACTTACAAAAGTGACATGCAAAGGGTTGCTGCTTTATATTTCACTAGACCCAACTCTCTGAGTAGTTGCTGAATAGTGAAGCTGCAAAAGAAAAGAGAGGTTTAAGACATGCTGGTAGGGGGATTAGTGGTTAGGGGACTTTGTGTTAGTCCGTGGAAAGGTACAATTGAAGTACACTCTATAAATGTAGATGTCTTATTGAAATGGGAAGTGCAGTCTCTCATGTTGAAAGTACTGCCTGGTGTTGTGATAGAGGTATGTCTCTACTTGTACATGTATTTTCACATGTGTTATGCATCTGAAAATGCTAGACCTACAAAACACAAGTACAGATGTATTTGTATTTTTTACTTATGTATGATGGCACTAGAAAAAGATACAGACTCTTGCCTGCATGCTTTCAGGAGTATGGTGAGACTTACAAAAGAGACATATGAAGGATTGCTGCTTTATATTGGCTAGGCCCAGTACTCTGAGTAGTCGCTGAATAGTAAAGCTGCAAGAAAAAAGTAAGGTCTATGACATGCTGGCAGATGGATTAGTAATTAGGGTACTTCGGATGAGTCTGAGAATGGTACACTTGAACAATGTCTTATAAATGTTGGTGTCTGATTGAAATGAGAAGTGCAGTTTATCAAGTTGAAACATGGACTTGTGACTGATTTATGTCTCTACTTGTAGATGTATTTTCACACTTGTATTGCACCTGAAGATAGTAGACCTATATTTATGTTTCTTTTAAATATGAATCCACTAGCAAGAGACACAGACACACCCATGCATGCTTTCAGGAATATGGTGACACTTACAACAGAGACATGCGATGTAGTGTAGTTCCTATTTCCCTTTTTGGCTCTGCGAATTGGAATCATATAGACTATAGTTTTGGCATAGGACTAAGGTCAGTATGCCTCTATTGAGTACATTAAACATAATTACTTTGTGTGCCAGCTAACTCAGAGGTCACTAGAATTTTCTCGAATAAACAAGAAGGGAGTAGTTTCTGACAACCGCATAAACATGACAACTTTGTTTCCCTTAGAATTGGAACGGTTCTCAGAATCGTGGAAACAATAGATAGCAGTTCCACTCAGTCTATCGTGCATGCTTCGTTTCTGCAGGGTTACACATAAAAAATAGACGGGTGTTTCAATAAAAGGATTTATTCAACAGTCTTATTTCTTGTGCAAGAGATATGAGCTGTTACGATCGTAAGGCAGTATGCAAGATATAAATTGTACAGCGTGAGCAGTAAGAAGAAATAATACTGTAATAGCATTGCCTTTTAGCTATGACCTATATTCATATACATACACAGAAGTAACACAGGCTAAAATGTGAATACTCATCTGGTGCTTCTGAATAGTTCTACCCCAGTGTACCTAACATAAGTGTAGTACGAGGTAAGAAGTAGGTGCTGTTTTCTATAGTATGGTAAGCTATAGTTTGTATGCCAAGAGTCCCTCTGGGTTCAAGCAGGGAGGACAGCGTCTGGTAAGTGCGTCAGGCGGGGACTCAAATTCCTTCTGAACTTGCCGTGGCGAGCCATGTCATGCAAGTATGCAGCCGTGCTGAGCCGCCCAAGTATGCAGCCGTGCAGAGCCTTGTAAGTATGCAGCCATGACTTGCCATGGCAAGTGAAGGTATATTTATACCTGAAAGGTACTTAGGTATGCTAGCATTGACGTAAAGTTGGGCAGAGGAAGACGTCATGAATGAAGCCTTAGGATATAGCGGTTCATGAATAATAAATGAGTTCTTGGAGAAATCAATAATCCAAGCAGGGATTGCCCCAATGGCTTAAGGGTCTGGGTTCTAAGAACTCATTGTGACATGGGATGGATGGATGTAGGTTACCATGCCTGTATTTGGATTGCATGGCAAATGCCTAAATAAGGACTGGGATTCTATGCCTAAATAAGAGCAATGCGAATTGTGCCTATATAAACCTATGTACGGGCATATAAATTGACAGACATCAGCGAAGGGTTGCTGCTTTATATTTGGCTAGGCCCAGCACTGTAAGTAGTCACTGAACAGTGAAGCTGCAAGAGAAAAGTGAGATTTAAGACATGCTGGCACAGGGATTAGTGATTATGTTACTTTGTATGAGTTTGTGGACAAGTATCATTGGAGAATGTCGTATAATTGTAGGTGTTAGGTTATAATGGGATATGCAGTTCTACTTGCAGAAGTATTCTTATATGTGCTATGCATCTGAACATGCTACACATGTGTAGTACAGGTATACAACTAGTTGTATGATGTGTCCAGTAAAAGATAGAGACACATGCATGCATGTTTTCAAGAATATGGTGGGTCTTACAATAGTAATATTGCAAACATTGGTGTTTTGAATTTCTGGAGTTCTCTAGCTTTTTTCTGCACTCCTCTTGACTCTTTCTGCATCCTTCTTGTCTGTTTCTGCACCTCTGTTGCTTCTTTCTGCACTTCTCTTGTTTCTTTCTGCACCTCTTTTGCTTCTTTCTGCAGCCCTCTTTCCCATTTCTGCAGCTCTTTTGTCACTTTCTACACCTCTATTGCATATTTCTGCACTTGTCCTCCGTCTTTCTGAACCTCACTTTCCTTTATGTGCATCTCTAAATTCTTTATGCAGTTCTCTTGCCTCTTTGTACACGTCTGTTGCTTCTTTCTGCACTTGTATTGGTTCTTTTGGCACTCATCTTGTCTCCTTTTGCACCCATCTTGTCTCTTTCTGCATTCCTCTTTTCGCCTTCTGCATTTCTCTTGCCTCCTTGAGCATCTCTCTTTCTTCTTTATGCACCTGTCTTGCTTCTTTTTGCTCCCCTCTTGCCTTTTTTTTGCACCTGTCTTCCCTGTTTTGCACTTCTCTTGTCCCTTTCTGTACCTCTCTTGCCTCTTTGTGCACTTCTCTTGCATGTTTGTGCACCTCTGTTGTTTCTGTGTGCACCCCTATTGTGTCATTGTGCACCTGTGTCACCTCTTTCTGTATTTCTCACATTTTTTAGTAGCTTTGTTGTTCTTTGTGTATTTCTTTTCAATGTTTCTAACTGTTTATTTTCTTTCTATGCCTTTCCTTCTCTTTCAGCACCTTTTCCTCTTTCTGCAGTTGTCTTGCTTGTTTCTGCATGTGTGGTTTTTTATTTGTAATAAAGAGAATAACAATGTAATTGCTCACTAGTTAATATGAATATTGATATGTAATTAATTTAAAAGTGTTAATTCACGTAACAAACTATTGAAACTGTTATTTGTTTTTCAGAAAATTATTTTGTTTGGATCACAAATTGAAGATGGCAAGGAAACATTAAAGTAGAAGACAACAAAAAAAAGATCCACTTGGAGAAAAGTAAAAAGAGTGCACTAGAAAAAGATCAAAATGTTACTAAGGATAAAGTCTGTTCTGGTAAGAACACTAAACAGTTTCTTAAAACAGTTGCAAGGAGATTAAAGAAAGATAATAATAATGAATGGAAAAAGAGAAGTTTTACAACAAAGCACAAGGAGAAGAGGATTTTTAATGGTAAAAAACCCATAAATTTTTGGAAAACAGCACGTTATAAGAAGGCAAAAACAATTTAAAGAGATGCATATACAAATGTTTCAAAGTAGAGTATTTCAATATTCATTAAAACAGTAAAAAAGATAAAAGAAGCTCAGCAGCGTATACGAAGAAGCAACACATTGAAACTTTAGTAGATATAGCTTTTGAATTGTAACAACAATTATTTATATTAATATTGAAGAGAATGAGAATATTGGATGAAACCATGGTGTTTAAGAAAGAGAAAAGCAAAAGAAAAGACTTGTTAATAGAAGTTTTGTAAAACGTTTACTGCTGAAAGGAAGCACACTTCTGGTACTGAGCCTTTCTTTAATGAAGGAAGCTACTTTTAACAGAACACCTTAGTCTAGGCAATTGATACTAGTGGTCGATGCTATGAGATAAAACATGGTTGTCCCATTGCAAAAGAAAAAATGGTAGTTAGGAGTGTTGAAGAAGTAATAGCTGAAGATGTTCAAGGGAAGCCTAGACAAGATCATGTATATAAATGGGATTGTGGTACAAAAGGGGGTGGTGATGAATGGGATTGTAGCAGTATTTGCAGTGTTCAACAGGAATCTTTTGATATATTGCAAATTCTTTATGAGGGTATGCAAAAAAGAGTCTTAAACAGCAGATTAGGATGGTAAAAGGACTAGATTCATGTAAAATAAGAAAATATACTAAGTTGCAGGGTCATTTTTCGGCTTGTCTTTCAAGAAAAGTGTGTAAAAGTACTTTTTATCAATTAAGAATGTTAGCAGTACACCACTCAGAAATGCTGAAGTTTGTAAAGAGACATTACTATGTAAAAACTCTTGCATTATGTTTAAGTTAAATGAACGCAGCTCTTTTGCACGATTCAGTTTCAAATGTACAAAAAGTTTGTGATGATATAAGGTTCGTTTTTTTGGTTCACAAGAGGAGTGTGGCAATAGAGAGAGCTTGATAAGTGTATGTGTTAATGAACATGAAAAAGACAGTAGTATTGATGAGTTTGAAGAAGATATGATGAAGTTTAAGACAGTTTCATCTGAAAAACCAAACTAAGGGCCCGTTAGGATCACTGGCGGATCGCCACTGTCCGCATGGCGGTGGCGATCCGCCTGTGATCCGACCAAGCCCGCCACCTATTTCCCCCACCATATTATTATGAGTTGCCCAGGCGGAAAAGGGTTTATTATGGTGGCGGTGTCTGTTAAACACTGCCAGACATATTAAGATGGGTGCAGAGATGCCTTTCCGTGGTGGCATTCTGCCACGGAAAGGCATGCAGGAATTGACTGCAGGGGCCCGTTGTGGGCCACCAGGTACTCTAGGGGGTGGAGGGCACACATGGGGGTTACTATGGTACCCCGCAGCAGTTCCATGCACAACATGGCAGGCACAGCGCAGTGCCTGCCATATTGTGCATGGAAGTGCACATTCTGCCTTCCTGGCATTGTGATGGGCGGTGCTGAGTGCACCGCCCGCCACAATGCCAGGAATGCAGGATGTGCCTGCCACTGTTGCAGAAATAAACAAAGGGAAATGCCAATACTGAACGTTTCTTTAAATAGGTAAAGTAACCACCAGGGCAAAGACCATCCGTCAGAGCTAGGATATGCTATTGAATAGCTTTTTATTATTTATTTTTATGAAAGCGTATATTTGTTTCAGTCATATACTGTTAAACTTTTTTTGAAAAACATGACAACAATTTTTAGACAAAAGACAGTGAAGCATTAAAAATTAGACACACATGCCAGCCTCAATCGTATCTCATTCATGCCTTCCAATCATACACACAATACACACACGTGCATACAATTACTGTACCCCCTTGGGTACGAATAGACAAAGGGGTAGAGTAATAGGTCTGCTGTAATTATATACAATTATATACAAACAATTTATACAGTCAATTCTTATATAACAGTTTCAATCAGTATATTATCCAGAGTCAAATAACAAAATCAAACAATATATACACAACACTTATAAATCAATAGTATGACAGGGTCGTCACACTAAGAAAGAAACCAGGGAGCAGACACAAAACATGAAGGGGCCTACGCATTTCGAATCCCTAAAGGTGGAAGGGGATTCTCCTCAGGGCCAGGTTTCTCTAAAAGAAAAAGGGGAGGATTCAGTCTTTTTGTCCATATTTACACAGAATCTACTAAGCAACAACACCCAACATTGGCATTTCTTACCACTATGGAGAGTATCCAAAGAATGAATCACCTGTGTCAACAAAAAATACAATAACACGTGTAAATGTAGTGAAGGGTACGTGTGATCAGATGTCAACCAAACTTTTAAATGCGCTAAACAGAGCTCATGTGGCATGGCGTTTTACCTTTCTGGCAGACGAGCCAGTCAATGTCAGGCTTTGATTGAACGGGCAGGTAGAGCCGGGCGGCCTGCAAAGTAATGTAAACACTTATGTGACAGCCACACTACCGGCTACGTAAGTGTATACACACAGAGCTGTCACCTAGAAACTCTGGGCTAGCCGACTTTCCACACGCATGCGCAGATGCGCCTTTAAACTGAGAAGCGTTCCGAAACCCCCTTCTACTCTGCGCACGCGCCAGAGAATAGTGCTCGTGTAGACGCCGGTGACTGCCTCTTTTACGGTAAGCGCGCATCAACATGTCATCGCACCGGACTTACTTAGAACTGCTTTAAAATACGGCCAAAAGACTTATGGTCTCCCCTTTCATTCCACAGAGGCCATTATTCTTCCAGAAATTATTAAAACACGACGCGATCCTGTGCTTTGGACGAGATTACCGCTTTATTTCCCGGTAAGACCTCAGACCCGACCGCTTGTTTTTAGCTAGTTTCTAGTGAGACCACATCCACACCAGGTCTCTTATAAGTGTTTACATTACTTTGCAGGCCGCCCGGCTCTACCTGCCCGTTCAATCAAAGCCTGACATTGACTGGCTCGTCTGCCAGAAAGGTAAAACGCCATGCCACATGAGCTCTGTTTAGCGCATTTAAAAGTTTGGTTGAAATCTGATCACACGTACCCTTCACTACATTTACACGTGTTATTGTATTTTTTGTTGACACAGGTGATTCATTCTTTGGATACTCTCCATAGTGGTAAGAAATGCCAATGTTGGGTGTTGTTGCTTAGTAGATTCTGTGTAAATATGGACAAAAAGACTGAATCCTCCCCTTTTTTAGAGAAACCTGGCCCTGAGGAGAATCCCCTTCCACCTTTAGGGATTCGAAACGCGTAGGCCCCTTCATGTTTTGTGTCTGCTCCCTGGTTTCTTTCTTAGTGTGACGACCCTGTCATACTATTGATTTATAAGTGTTGTGTATATATTGTTTGATTTTGTTATTTGACTCTGGATAATATACTGATTGAAACTGTTATATAAGAATTGACTGTATAAATTGTTTGTATATAATTGTATATAATTACAGCAGACCTATTACTCTACCCCTTTGTCTATTCGTACCCAAGGGGGTACAGTAATTGTATGCATGTGTGTGTATTGTGTGTATGATTGGAAGGCATGAATGAGATACGATTGAGGCTGGCATGTGTGTCTAATTTTTAATGCTTCACTGTCTTTTGTCTAAAAATTGTTGTCATGTTTTTCAAAAAAAGTTTAACAGTATATGACTGAAACAAATATACGTTTTCATAAAAATAAATAATAAAAAGCTATTCAATAGCATATCCTAGCTCTGACGGATGGTCTTTGCCCTGGTGGTTACTTTACCTATTTAAAGAAACGTTCAGTATTGGCATTTCCCTTTGTTTATTTCTGAGTTTGGCTCAGCCGTACTGACTATGAGCCGACCCCAGTTGTTCTCAGCATGCCACTGTTGCAGGCGCATCCTAATTGCCCCTGCGGGACCCCCACCCTTATGGCGGGCGGTCCCTTTTACCGTTTCCGCCCGCCATCCTAATGATGCGCTATGTTTGTATTTGTTTTTGATGTACTCACTATAGAAGTCAAACTAGAAATGTGGATTTACATTAGAAAAGTAAAAAGGAAAATAATGATAAGTAGCAGCAATTTAGTGCTTATTTGTTGGTAGAAGAACAGTTTGAGTTGCCTGTTGATCAAGTTATTTGTAAATATTGTTACAACAAATTAGAAGAAAACAAAATGCCAGTTAGAGCAGTACATATCAACTTAGAATTGGTAGCTATTTTTCAGGATCTGGCAGATTTGAATACATATGAGTCCATTCTTATTCAGTCTGTACACCCATTTCATGCCATAGTTCATACAGAGCCTAAAACAGGTAAGCTGTCACCAACAGATTTACAAAGAGGTCTGAAAGGAAGAATTGTGTACTTACCTTTAGATTTTAAGAAAAATATTGAAACTGTTGGTGTAGACAGAGAAGAAAATGAACCAATAGTTATTCTAGTAAATGGTGTACCAACAAAGAGTCAAAAATCTGGCAAGCGTTTGCAGATGTTAATTAACTTCAGAAGGCTTCATTATATCTGGTACAGAATAATATTTATTATAAGAATGTATATGTTGATGAACAGGTACTATACTTAGAAGATGAAACAGAAATATGAAATGGCTAAATGGAAAAAGTGAATATGTCGATGAGTAAAGAGATTTATGAATATTATACTATACACCCTCTACATTCAAAGGAAATGATTGGGAACAGTATTGAATTATTTCAAATGAAGTAAGCAAAGGGAATTCCCTTTAGTGTATGGGAAAAAAGTTTAAAAGCTCATTTTTTTCCACAGCTATTCCCCACTGAAGAAGGTGGACAAGTTGATGAGCGAGCTTACGGATTCTAGCTTCAGAATACCGCTCAACAAGATTGTACTCTGAAGATCCAAGATTTCTACAGTGCATTCCATATATATTTCATCTTCTGATTGTCTACACTTTCATATGCAGTGAATCACCTAATAAAAACAGGAGTTTATCTTCCACATGTTTCTGCAAAAGAATTCATGGACAAAGTTCAACAAAGAGATGAAAATTTAGAATCTTAGTTAATTGATTTGATGGCATGTCAACCTGGTACCAATGAATACTGGTTTCGATGTCACGGTGAACTTAAATGAATGTTAAGAAACGTAGGTACCCCTACAAGGTTTGTTACATTTAGCTGTGCTGAATATGCATGGGACGATTTACTTGAATTTCTATGAGAAGCAAATTCAAATATTAAAATTATTGAATGGAAGACACCTGGGGAACTCTGTTCCTTGAATCCTGTAAATGTCTGAGGTATTTTAACCATAGGTTTCAAGATAGGTCCTTCCAAGTGGCAGATGGGTATTCCACCTCCAAGGCTCAGGCACTCAAGTGTGGGGATCTTCCCTGAGCCCCACACTTTTTAATGTGTACATGGCACCCCTCGAGGATGTTGTCAAACCTTTTGGCATCAAATCTATAATGTAGGCCGACGACACACAGCTCGTCGTTTCTCTTAACCAATCAGACAACTCCCTCTCTAATCTATCCAGTTGTCTTGAGAAGGTGCACCAGTGGATGTGCGACTCCCGGTTAAAACTAAACAGTGAGAAATCAGAAATACTCCTCTTGGGAAATCCAAACAAAATCCCCACATCCCTTCCCTGGCCGCCATGCATGGGAACTCCACCAACCCCCAAATACGAGGTAAAGAGCCTGGGGATATGGCTGGACCAGGATATCAGTTTTAAGACTCAAGCTAGGAAAACTGCGGGAACCTGCTTCGGCCTCATAAAGATGGCACGAAAGATTCTCCATCTACTCCCCCACCAATCCAGGAAGCTCCTGATGCAGGGGCTGGTGAACTCCAGATTAGACTATGGAAATGTGTTGTATCTAGGGTCTCCAGCCTCTGTAGTCCACAGACTTCAATGTGCACAAAATGCGTGTTAGACGGGACCTGGAGGGTCGGCCGAGGACAAGGGGAGAGGCCTCCGGGGAGAGCCGTCTCCAGCGATCGTACAGACAAGTAACTTCCCCCCCACAGATGGACACAACACAAAGATAAGGTTTAACGTTCTTTATAAGCAAATCTTGAAGTACGGTAGTATGGTACAAGGCGGTCAGGACACAGGGGTCCCCTCGATTCTAGTCTCTTTGAAGGAAAAGGGGGTAGCGGGACAGTCTTGTTACCGAACTGGTAGTTGAGATGGAATGATGTTAGCTCACAATCCTCGGGCTCGGCGTTCTAGGAGGTCGGGCCGCGGCAGCGCCAGCAGGTCCCGAGGAGATCGTAGGTGGCAACGGGCAGCGGCAGCGCCAGCAGGTCCCGACGAAGATGGTGGTTGCAACGGGCCGCGGCAGCGCCAGCAGGTCCCGACGAGAATGGTGGTTGCAAGGGGCCGCGGCAGCACCAGCAGGTCCCGACGAGGATGAAGGTTGCAGAAGGCCGCGCCAGCAGGCAGGACGACAGTTCACATGGCAGGGCTGCGGCAGCGCCAGCAGTCCGTCAAGGATGAGTGTCTCTCGACTCCAGGATACAACTGCCTTCCTGCTCTGGAGCTGCCCCAGTTATAGGTCTGGTGCCCTTTGATGTCCGGACCCTCGCACTTGGAGGTCGGGAGGTCCGGGATGAGGGAGTCCAGACACCCAGCAGGGGGGTGGAGCCAGCGCCCGGGGAGGCTGGGGGCGATCGGCACCTGGCGGGGGAGAGCCATCGAAACTCCTCTCTCCCATTGACCTGCCAAGTGGTCCGTTCACCTCCTGGGTGGATGGTGGTGCCGGGATGTCGGGCCTGGCCAGGCCCAGGGTTAGGGTCGAGCTGAGGCCACGCGGCCTCGTGGTGCAGTGTCCAAGATGGCGGCTGGGCCCGGGCAATGGTGCTGGCGGTGGCCCGGGCCAGTGATACAGAGATGTTCGGGGGCAGGCGTCCCGTGTGGGACGGGTTACGGGTTGCTTCTGTGGGTAGCTTCTGGAGAGTCGGTGTCCTGGCTCTGTCATGCGGGGAGGGAGCGAGCCCCTTTCTAGGGCCTGTCCAACAATGCGGCTGCAAGAATCCTAACAGGAACTAAAGCGAGGAGTCTGCCAAACCAGCCCTCAGAAACCTGCACTGGTTGCCAGTAAAAGAACGGGTCAACTTCAAGACCCTGTGCATTGCCCACAGAATAATGCACAATGAAGGCCCCCTCATTCTCAGACCACTTCTGACACAGCACCAGTCCAGTAGACAATTAAGATCTAACTCCTTATCCCTCGCAAACGTCCCTAGAATTAGGAAGGCCAGAACCGGCGGTCGCCTGTTCTCTTACAATGCCCCCAGACTGTGGAAATCCCTCCCACTCTCTCTGAGGCAAGAACACAACCACCACTAAAAACCTGGCTCTTCCCCTAAATTTCCCCTGATTACCTCTCCCCTGTTACCCCACCTTGCTGGAGCTTTGGTCACTAGCGCTGGGATGCCCTAGGGTAGCTACGCGCTCAAAAAAAAACAAAAAAAAAGTGGGATGTCATTTATCTGCAATAAAAATATTCCTCCTCTTGGAGAAGTTACTGATTTCTTTTGGCAAAAAGAGTACCAAACCAGAGGTGCTCTTCATATACACATGCTATTATGAATAAAGAATGCTCCAAAATTTGGAACTGGTACTGATTAAACAGTTTTGTCTTTCATCGAACAGTATGTTACATGTATCACTCCAAGACAAGGAGGAGAAAAGAGCTTGAGACAGCAAGCTTTACGGGTTCAAAGTCATCGATGTGGGAAATACTGTCAACGAAAAGACAAGTGTAAAAGGAAATTTTAGACAAAATGTTATTTTGGATTCCCACATCCAATAAGTAAGTAAGTAAGTAAATGTTTATTGTTTAGTTAATTAAAACCATAACAATTTAAAAACCAATGTTAATAATTAAACTATGCATTCATTTCATCTCTGCTTGACACTCATAACATTTCATTGTTAAAATTCAGTGACCATAAGTTCGTCCATTTTTCTTTGCCAAATTTCTGACCCTTTTAACAACGCTTTGAAAACACTTTGAGGAATTTGATCAGTCTACCGTTCAGTTGTGGATCAGAAGGATTTAGGCACGCACATATAGCTGCTCTACAGGACCCAATGCCTCTCTCATTAAAACTTTGTTTGAGGAGAATAGCTCGTTCTTTGTACAATTTGTTGCATGTGCAAATTATATGAATAAAATCTTCTTTGTAGAAGTTGCACAGCCGGCATGATTTAGGACCTGTATGCACCCAGGCTTGCTGATCCGTCAAAGATGGTAATTTTCCAAAACGTAGTACCATTAGTTGCTTTTTTACATCAGTTGAGAATGACAGATTATGATATGACGCCGGTGCAAGAGATTTATAGTTGTTTATCACCATCCAAGCATGTGACCTTAACCTAAAGATATTTTTATCAGTTTGTGCTAAATGGGTCTTTAATGCTTTGTTTATTGCTTGTTTGAAAGACTGGTACGGCAGATTTTTATTCCACAAGTCTGTTGTACAAGTTATTGAGAGAGATTTGCATAAGTATTGATTAAAAGGAGAGTTTCTATCCTCGTCTACTTCAGTCCAAAGGGCTTCATTAATTTGTGATGTAGCTGCATTTTGTTTCAGCCGGTACCAGGTTTTCACTGTAGCATACATTCTCCCTATGTCTTCGTTTATTAAGCCAAATTTAAGACGGACATGTGCCGGTGAGGCCGACCTTTGTATCTGGAATACTTTTTTATAGATGGAAACTGTTAATTGATTTAATTGATTTTCCGTCTTCCCCATGAAAGGCAGCGCTGGCATATGATATAGTTGGAAGGATTTTTGCCTTCATTACTGCAAGCAGTGGTTTGTCTAAAGGGCCCTTCACCTTTTTTGCCAGTAAACTGAAGGCAAATATGAGGGCACTGGTTCTCTGAGTCATATACCTTTTTGGTTCCATATATTTTTGTGAGTTGTCAATGTAGAATCCCAGGTACTTATATTTTTTTATCTACTCTAGTGGGTTGCCGTTAAGCCAGATAGTCTGCTTACATCTCCGCTGACTCCCGATCACCATAGTTTTTGTCTTTGATGTATTTATTTCAAGTTTGTTTTCTGAAATATAAGCTGACATTTCATTTAAACTTCTTAGAAGACCGATCTTTGTTTGACTCATTAGCACCACATCATCAGCATATGAGAGATGAGTGAGGACCAATTCACCAAGTTTCGGCGGATGAGAATTAGTGCAGTCCAGCCTCTGCGAAAGATCAGACATAAACAAATTAAAAAGGTGTGGGGCCAGAACACACCCTTGCTTGAGGCCTCTGGTTGTTATCAGCTTCCTTGATAGTCTGGACCCATCACCTATCTTAATTCCTAACCACGTGTTAGAATAGAATAGCAGTATGCCTTTTAGTAGCCTTTCAGGTATGTCCCATGCTCGCAACTTTTTCCACAAGAGGTGACAATCAACACTATCAAAAGCTGCTTTTAGGTCTAGAAAGCAGAGGTAAAGATGTAGTTTCCTCCGCTGGCACTTGTTTGCTATTAGAGATAGTGCTAAGATGTTCGTTATCGTCCCTATACCTTGCCCGAAGCCTGTCTGGTTGACCGGGATAAGGTTAAAATTATCGGACCAATCCTTCAGCTCTTCTAGTACAAGAGTGGCATAATATTTGGCTTCGACGTCCAGGAGGGCTATTAACCTATAGTTTGATGGGTTAGATCTCTCACCTCCTTTAAAAATAGGTGTCAATATCGAGCCTTGCCAATTCGCTGGTATATAATTTAGGAGCGCTATTTCTTGGTATAGGTTAAAAAGATGATTGCCCCAGAACAATGTGTCATGTTTGAAAATTGCTTGAGGGATTCCATAGGGGCCGGGAGCACCGTCACTTCTGCCTTTCCTAATTACACGTATAACTCCCTTGTTTGACAAGGACGAGTGACTTGTCGCTGTTATCGGGGAATAAATGCCATTATTCCCCTGCGGCTTTCCTTTTTCCTCCAGTGGCTTTGTCCCTGCGTCTTTTTTATCTTTCCTGTGAGGAGTAATAACTTCTCCTAAGCTGATTGATTCAGTGACCCCTTTGGATTTGTCTTTTTCCTCAGCCTGAGCCAGGTTGTTTCCTTTGGGCGTGTCTTGGGTAACTGTATCTATGAACTTTGTAGTCAAAAATTCAGCCCACTCGTATTCTTGAATATTTGATGATAATACATTCGCTGGTCTGTACAATTTGTTTATGATTACCCAAAACTGGTTTGAATTCGTTTTCTTAGCGCTACAAAGCAGTTCAGCCCAAAATTTATCATTGCTCATTCGTTTTTCTTCCCATAGCTCCTTTTTAAAGATTTTCCTTAACTGCCGTACCCTCTCCCAGGCAGCTAGGTCAGGTACTGTTCTTTTTAACCTCCTAATTGCTTTTTTGAGTTTGCATTTCAAGGCTCGCAGCCCAGCCGTTGTTTTTTTATTCGGTTCTTTTTTTTTACCATGAATTTTTGTCTGCTTTTTTCCAGTCGACATTAATGTAGTTAGATCCACCGTAAATTTTACCCAAGCTTGAATTTTATCCTGGGCCTCTGCTTTACTAGCCATTATCTTCATTTTTATCTTGGACTGTAGTGTTTTGATTGTGTCATTTGACCATTTTAGACCTTTTAGGTCAACTGTATGTATGTTTCCTTCAACTGTTGTGTTTACCTGATGCTTGGTGATTTGTAACCTGAAGTGTATGTGCTGGTAGGAATGATCGCTCCTGGTTGTATACTCTATTGAGAAGTGGGAGAGGAATGGCATCAGTGATACAGAAATTGCTGTATAGTCCAGTCTTGATCTCGTCTTTCCCCCATGGAATGTGTGTTTCGGTGGGAAATCGTCTAATGTTCTTCCATTTATTACTCTTAACCCAAGAAACTCTAGAGCATTTACCAGTCCTTGGCCTACGTGGTCCACTGTAGGTCTCATTGGCTGATATTGCTGTGGATCATTCCAGAATATATTGTCTGATACTAGCAAGTCATCTTCATTCGGGGTGTGAATTAAATTGGAGTTAAGTCCCCTGTAAGTATCAAATCCCAAAAGGGGTAGGTACTCCTTATATTTATAATATTTGAAATCAACTGAACATTGTAGGCAGATTTTTTCCTTGCTAAGGGATGTGCATATGTATTTATCAGCAGGACAGTTTTTATTCTACCCACTGGCCCGGATGTTAATTTGATCAGTTGAATATTAGGTCCTGCTGGGGCCATCTGTTCTGAGTCAATTTTTAGCTCTGTAGATATATAGACTGCCAGTCCCCCTTTGGGCGGTCCGTAAACTTTGGTTTTAATAGCTGGGACTGTATAATGTATATAGTTTGTGAGAGGGAGATCTTCCAGTGCCCAAGTCTCCTGCAGTGCTATTATATCATATTTATCCCAATTATTTGGTTGACACCCACTCTCTAGCCATGTTTTGCCCCTCCTATGTTCCATGAGATCATTTGTAGTAGTAGTAGTAACTTTATTTCGATACAGTACGTATCATAAAAGCAGTACAATCATTAATAAAAACAGTACAGAATATACAGTATAATGCTTTAAGATTCAAAGGATAAAAGCGTTAAAAACAAGTGTGCAGATAATAATAACCTTTTTCATATATACACCAGCATGAAAATTAGTTTTATCAAGGGACACTTTACTGAAGCAGCAACAACCTTGAAGTTCTTAAGCGCCAAGCCCAACCTAAGAATTTCGCCATGCAACATGCAAAAAACGGGCGTGCATCTGAGCGCAATATGCGTAGGGCTTCAACATGGGACCTTGTTCCCAAAGTCTTACACAGGGGCTTCAGCCATTTCGATCTTGGCGCTGCATAAATTCCACACTCAAACAAAAAATGGGCGACAGATTCAACCTTTGTATCACAAAACGGGCAATAAGGAAGCGTTTGGTGCGGAGGGTTCCAAGAGGAAGTGAATAGTCCTAAAGGGAGCACACCCACCCTAAACTTAAAATACAGCGATCTGTCTCCAGAGTTATGAATTTGGTCCAGATAGGGTTCCCTATAAGGTAACTCCTTAACTAGCAAGAACTGGACGACAGATTTACAATGGTTGGGGTTAGTCATTCGCTTATTATCTACCCAGAGCCAATACACCTTCTTAAGTAACTGTTTGGGGGGTGCGGTTTTGTTGACCCAGGCATCTCCCAAACCCAGCTCGTAGAGCAGAAGTTTGACTTCCCTCAACCAGGGTACCTTATTACAGCCTGGGAGCGACAAAAGATCTCTTAGGGCATCCGCATAGCTACTGAGTTCAGGGACATTCCATATCCGAGACCAGAGTAGCAAGGGACGCAATTTTGCTTGCTCACAGATTGGGCGTGTGCCTGTATCTAACAAGAGAGGGATTGTGGGGGTACTGTGAGGTAGCCTCATCAGATCTTTATGAAAGTTGTTTTCGAGATGGGCCAGGGTATCAACTCTCTGCAAACCCCACAGTTCAGCCCCATACAGGGCTGCGCTCACAACCCTTGCTCTATAGATATCAATCAGTGCCCCTATTGGTTTTAAAGATGAGGCTCGCTGCTCTTTAAGCAAGGCTCCAGTGGCCCTTTTGTGAGTCAGAAATACCTTCTGGTGGTGAGCTTTCCAGGTCATGGTATCGCTGAGACGTATTCCTAAGTAATCGAATTCTTTGACTCTTTCCAGAGGGATAGAGTCTAAGACAGGAGGAATAACGGATTTCTTGGGGGGGTTGAGGACAAGGAATTTTGTCTTGCCTATGTTTATTGCAAGTCCCTTGGAGTCGCAGAAGGATTTGAAGGAAGTGAGCAATTTCTGGATGCCCGCTGGAGATTTGGATATCAGAAGGGTGTCGTCCGCAAACAGGAGCGTGGGCACTTTTATGCCCGCCAGGGTAGGTGCATCTGCAGGATGTTGTAGCAGGTGCTCCACCACTCCATTGACATAAAGAGAGAACAGAGTGGGGGCGAGCACACATCCCTGGCGGACGCCCCTGTCTACTGGGATTCGAGATGTTTTTTCTCCCTGGACACCCCATCTGATCTGGGCGAAATTGTCCTCATGGAATTTCCTGAGCAGGGACAGCAAGTAGGGGGGTAGGCCTAGACCATCGAGGACGTTCCAAAGTAGTGCCCGTGGGACCAGGTCGAAGGCAGTACGCAAGTCAATGAAGACTAAATACAAACTGCCCCCTCCCAGCACCACTACTTTCCAGTAAAGCATTAGGAGACGGAATGTCTGCTCGATGGTGCCTGTCCCTGATCTGAATCCTGCCTGAAAGTCAGACAGGATCTTTTCCTCGTCGATCCACTGCAAAATCCTGCCCAGTACCACTTTTCCTGCCACCTTTTGGGTTGAATCCAGCAAACTGATGGGACGATAGTTGGCTGGATCATCCCTGCTGCCTTTCTTAAAGATTGGCACCACTTCAGCGCCTTTCCAAGAGACCGGAAAGGAGCCTCCCAGTAGAACCTCATTTAAGAGTGTGGCAATTAATCTACCCCATACTGCTGGGTGGGACTTTAGCAGGTCACCAGGAATCCCGTCCGGGCCTGGAGCCTTGTTAGAAACAATACCACTAATTGCCCTTTCGACCTCCTGGGTAGTGAAGGGGTCGACGATGACAAGAGGAATAGTTGTTGGGCAGATCGTGGAGCCTTGAGGGGGAGTTTCCCCCGGTGTAGCTGAGTATAATTTGGAAAAATGGGCAAACCATACATCGCCGGGAATGTTGCAGGTTAACTGCTGATCAATGGGCTTGTTTCTTGCTCTCAAGAGATCCCAGAACCCCTTTGAGTCCTTCCTATTGCTTGCCTCAGTTAACTCCCGCCAAAAGTGATTTTCATGAATCTCCTTCGCCTCAGTCACCGCTTTTTTATAAGATTTCCTTGTGGAACTGATGGTCACTGGGTCCCTATTTTTTACTGCATAGATAAGGTCCTTCTTTGCAGCTCTACATTTGGCAGAGTACCATTTATCTTCAGCCTTAGGGACACTATTAGCAGCAGACCTGACCTTAGGTTGAGGGATAACAAACAGTTCACTCAGCACTTCTATGGTCTCTATAAATAAGGGTAACACATTTAGGCTAGATGAGCATAAAACATCGAGCTGAGACTCCACCCCAGACAAAATGGCCCCAGCTTGCAACAGTCTGCCCTCGTCTGCTTTGACTTTAGCCCACTTCAATCGCCTGCTGCAGTTTGTCGGAGCAACATCATGAGATGATTTCCAGATATGGGGGGGCTTATCCTGCTTCTTTGTCTGCCACGGGGAAGTAAGAGTTAAAGAGAGGGGGTTATGGTCGCTGTCGGTAGAAACAATAACCTCCATGTCAATATGGAGAGGCCAAAGATTGTAGTTCAACATGATAAAATCAATTCTGGAGGTGTGGCCAGTCCTGTTGTAAGTATGGGCGCCTTCAGGATCCGAATTGGAACGACCATTCGTCGAACGCAAATTGTGCTCCATGCAAAGTGCATTTATGTCTATCGCACTTTGCGTCCATTTTGGGATTGGATCGAGAGTCAATATCGGAATTCCTCTTTTTATGTCCTCGTCGAAGGATTCCAAAATGTCCTCCTTTGCCAATGGCTCGAAACAGCAGTTGAAATCGCCTGCAAGGAGAACATAGGAGTCAATTTTGCAAGCAGCCAGGTCGTTACTTAGGCCTGTCGATGGTAGGTTTGATGACCCATTCCTAGCGCCTCTCAGGTAGAGGTTAAAAACCTCTAAAGTCCTCCCACCTTCGCAGTGGATTGAAATTCTCTGTAGGTCAGAAGATTTAGTGGGCCTAGAACTTACTTTCAGGCCCAAAGCAATGCTGACCCATATTAAAAGGCCTCCCGATGGTCGGCCCTTAGATCCACTTTGCTGAAGAGCTGGAACAAAGTAGGTTGCGAAGCCTACCCTATGTTTTGGTTCCTGTGACCATGTTTCTTGCAGGATACAGATGTTGTAAGGCTCAAGAAACGCATTCCATTCTGGGTTATCGAGGTTGCGGACAAGCCCTGCCACATTCCAGCTTAAAATCTTTAGCACTGGCGCCTCTATAGGAGAATAAACAGTGGAGTGGGCAGGTTCGAATGTGGAAACCACAGCCTCTGCAGGAAAACTATCTAAGGGCTCGTTATGAAGGGTGTTAGAGGTCGTAGTATCCTCCAACGCATGGTTTGGCGCTAGCATGGCTTGTGTAGGAGGCAGAGGAGAAGTATGAAGGGGAACCAACTGGACCTTCCTACTACCTGGGCAAGAGTCACCTGGGGTCAGATCGACTGGAACGACCTTGCTCATAGTCCTCGGCCCACCCTCCCGAGATGGGCTGCTTGGTGTTCTAGCCAGGTCAGGAGGGAGGTCGATGACTAGGGCATCCCTACCACCACAAGGAGAAACGGGGGGGCCTTCAGCTTCCAGGTCCCTGGGGAGTCAATCTACTTCCTCCAGGCCTCCAAATCTATTTGAAGTGGGGAAACCGTTCCAGTTTGGGTAGAGATCCACACGATTGTTAGGGCGGCTTCTCCTAGCTTGGTGGTTAACAAGTGACCAGTTGTTTAATTGGTTATATGTAGGGCGTGGAGGATAGAAAAAGGACAATGGCCTGGGGATGACAGATGATCCTTCACTACGGGGCCACGAGCATATATGCTGTGCTGCGTGAGGGTCGTCAAATGTTACAACTATACAATCCCCAGGGTTGCTCTTTCTCGTTTGACCTACCCATGGGGTTCTACGTACCATCAAGACTCTACTTCTATGGCCATTGGGAATTGGTCTATTGACATTAAGCCAATGCATTATTTTATTTTTCAAAGACCAATGATTCTCATATTGGTCGTTACCAATCTGAGGAACACCCGTTAGGACAACCACAAAGTCATTGGCCTCAGGTGGGAGGTCAATGTAGCCCCCTCTAAAGTTGCTCTTGACTGGGGGATCCTGAGTAGGCTGGTAGCCCTTGTCGCCAGAATGTTTTTTGGGGATGGCTCCAGGTTTGGGATTTGCAGGGTGGTGTGAAGGGGCTCGTTTAGAGGCCTTGGGGTTTGTACCAGTTAAAATTTGATCCACAGGCACTGTCCTTGGTTTGGGGACCGGGCGAGTGGTAGGGATTATAGGGAGAGGTTGAGGGGCTTGTGGTGTTGAAACTAGAGGTGATATAATAGTGTCTGGAACAACCTTATTCTCAAGACTTCTCAGGCCGAGAGTGGCAAGAGCAATAATACTCTTCTCCATTTCAAGTAAATTATTTTCGATCCTTGAGAGTCTGAGGTCTAGAGGGGAGAGGAGTTTTTTTAGAGTTTCCCACACTAGATCAATGAATTCTCTATCGTTGTTGGCCAAACCATCTACCCGCGGGCCCTCATCTTCAGAAATCAGGGTGACCTGCTCAGGGGCTGACTTGGTGGTTAACCCCCCTCCCCCCTCCATTACGGGCTGTACCACAGGAACCTGTACACCCTGAGTGGTGCTGACTACGCCATCTAATCCTGCTAAATCATGAGACACCGCAATCTTTGCCTTCTTCCGCGAATAAGCGGAGCGAGAACGGTGTTTCCGTTTAGGTAAGATTGCGCCAGGGGCATTAAATGTCATCGGAGATGGAAATTTAGCGCTTGCATTCTGGGTGCAAGAAGTGGCGGGTACACCCACTTCGATTAGTTTAGGTAGTTGGGCGGGAGGTGGAATAGGAGTCAGAGGGGGCGGGGTCGGATGGACCTCAACCTGTGTGACAACACACCTGGGAAGGGTAGTTCGCTCTGGGGTAATAGCTGCAGCTATGGGGCCTAGGGAAGATTTTTTGGAAGTGGCAATAATTTCCGACAGCCTTCTAGCGGCACCCAGCTCTAGGGATACCCTGGCTTGGAGTTTCGATATTTCCTGATCTATAGCGATGTTAGTGCGGGTAATGAAGTCGTCCATAGGGCCACTAATCGGGTGGCCACTTTTGGAGGCTTTGCTCCTAGTCATCCTAGAGCTCATGCCTTAAGGAAATGGAGAAAAGTAGTAACACTAGGAGAGGGAGGGAGAAGGGGTCGCAGTAGTTTGTAGTCCAGGATTGGGGTTAGAGATGGTATGCGGGGCGAAAGAGGATTGGCCAGACCAGTCCGCTCAGTCCTCGAACGGCCTCAAACGGCCCGCTCTTTGCCCGGTCTTCACCCGCTTCTTCGTCCGCGCGCGTCCCGCGTTCGCGTTCTGGGCGGAGCTGAAATAGCGGAGGAGAGGAGGGGGCGGGAAGAGGAACCAGGTGCGCGCGGTGGACGGCGCAAGCACTTCTGGTCCTCGCAGTCCCGCTCCCTGTGCAGGTGGCCTTTGTCTCTCTCCCTCGGGGTTGGTAACCGAGCCGATTGCTCCCAGGTCACAGTGAAGGGTTACTGGAGGGCTCCGTGAATGAAGGGGTCCCAGGTATGGCCGCAAGCAAAGTCCGCAGTCTCACTCCTTACACGAGCGGCACCCGCGCCAGCGGGGGCCGCGAGGAGTATTTCCGCCCGCAGGAAGGTCAGAGGGAGGAGGGGGCGGGAAGAGGAACCAGGTGCGCGCTGTGGACGGCGCAAGCACTTCTGGTCCTCGCAGTCCCGCTCCCTGTGCAGGTGGCCTTTGTCTCTCTCCCTCGGGGTTGGTAACCGAGCCGATTGCTCCCAGGTCACAGTGAAGGGTTACTGGAGGGCTCCGTGAATGAAGGGGTCCCAGGTATGGCCGCAAGCAAAGTCCGCAGTCTCACTCCTTACACGAGCGGCACCCGTGTAAGATCATTTGTATGTTTCTTGAGTCTTGAGCAGCTGATGTCTTTTCCATCGGTCAATGGGCTGAATTCAAACTTAGCACTCCTGGCAGCCAGCGCCAATTGTCCTTAACCCCATCTTTTCCAGCTGCCTGATCGTTCTGTATATCTCTCTTCAGTGCCATTGGAAGGTTGCTGCCTATTGCTCCTTTGAGAACTGTACGGTTATTCGGCATGATTTCTTTTTTGCTTTGTCCATAGCTCTTGTTGTTGTTAAAGCTACTGGTTAAAGGGCCAGGATAGCGAGGCGTCATTGGTCTTGACAGTTTAATTCCCCAAGCTTCAAATTGCGACTTGGAGTTCATAATGTGCTGGACATCTACTTCAGTCTGCCACGTTGTTAATGTTTGATCCTTATTTTTTTACTTCCCTTTACTATAAATTCTACTGCCAATAAGTTCGACAAGGTCAGGTAATTTAAAGCTGGAATATTTGCTGTTAATTTCAATATGTTCCCCCTATTCAGTATATCTTTTGGCCCTTTTGGGTCATGTTCTGGTGTTAACAGTAATTGCTGTTTCGGAAGCACATTACAATGATCTGTCTGTAACATTGGTTCTTCTTCCTTGTTATCGGCTGTAATTTGTTTTTTGTTCTCTTTAATTTCAACTTTTACGTTTACATATTGGATCTTGTCTCCCAACGTAGTGTTTAGAACCTGTTTGTCGACCAACACAATGTTCTCCAGAAGGCGTCCTGCGTTGTAGTTAGTTACTACTTCCTGATCTGAATTCCCTCGGGTGTTCTCACCTATCTGTTTCAATTGGGGATTCATTTGAATTTTCACCATTGGATTAGTTTCTCCAGGACCAAACACATAGGCCTCAGGGTTGCCCATTATCAGTCCTTCTGACATGCTGTCTCTGAACTTTTGGATCTCCGGGTTTACATTTTTTTGTGTGTTATGCTCCGTTTTTGGCTCTCACCCTACATCCTCACGAGTTTCCGTGGTATAGTGTTCCGTTTTTTTTGTCTTTGGTTATTTGCCGCCTTATTCCCCATAGTTTTTTGAACAAGGGTATTGTAAGCTGTTGTGTTGCTAATCATTGGTCCTGGTTGTTCGTGACTTATCAGATCTTCTTTGATGGGATCAATAACTTGCCCACTTTTATTCTGTGGTTCTTTAGACTCCTTTGTCTTCGTCATTTCTTTGTTGCTAGTTATATTCCCGGCTCTAATAGATTTATTCTTCGGTCCATTTTTATTGTTTCCTTTTCTTTTTGTCGTTTTCTGTGGATCCCCAGGATTTTTACATAGATCCAAATTTATCTCTCCACCTCTTCCTGTTTTCTGATTAACTTCCGCTTGGATGTCCTTATCTCCATTTTCTGACTTATTGCTACTAGACAGGTGTTCTTCTGTAACACTAGCCGAGTCTGTTGTTACATTATTTGGTTGACACCCACTTTCTAGCCATTTTTTGTCCCTCCTATGTTCCATGAGATCATTTGTATGTTTCTTGAGTCTTGAGCAGCTGATGTCTTTTCCATCGGTCAATGGGCTGAATTCAAACTTAGCACTCCTGGCAGCCAGCGCCAATTGTCCTTAACCCCATCTTTTCCAGCTGCCTGATCGTTCTGTATATCTCTCTTCAGTGCCATAGCCGAGTCTGTTGTTACATTGCTCGTCCTTGCTGGACAGAACATTGGGTAAACCTGGTTGTCAGCTGTGTCATTAATAGAGATGTTTTATTCCTAGCTTTCCTGTTGCGTTTTTTGTTTCTGTGACAGCTTTAGTTCTTTGTTGCTTTTTTATCCTGATTAATTGCTTCACTATTTCCAGTTGACTGGTAATCCATTTCAACTTTGCAAGGTACCGAGCTTAAATGGACTTGTATATTTTCTGTTTTGGGTTCAGTTGGTTCATCTTTTTGTCACTCACTCCCAAAGTTGATTTATTGATTCATATTATCTGTTCTAGAAGTGTTGGCAATAGACTTAATTTATCAATTATTGGGCTGCATGCGCACTGAACTGAATATTTTGCTTGAACTCTTGAAATCAAATTATTCAAGTTGTCCAGTTTGGTGTTAATCCCTGCAATTTGTAATGCTATAATATTCATGAGGTCTATTTGTATGTCCATTTTGTCTGTTTGCATATTAAATGCCGTTGTTGTTGACTGTAATGTTTTTAGTAAAGATTTAAAAATCTCAGAAAAAGGACTTTGATCATTAGCTGTCTCTCCTTGTTTGATCTTGATTAAACAGACAACTAATATCAATAGTCTCCCTAAAGGGGTTATTATTGGTATTTTTTGAGTGGTTTTTAATCCTTGTAAAGCTGTGTTGTCTTGAGAGTTAACGTAACACTTTCCCCCCATTGGGATGCTTGTTTCAAAAACAGATGTTTGCATAATGTCTTTAGTTGGTACCGACGTTGTGTCAATCTGCCAAGGGTTATTCATGCTTTCTCAGTCATCTTGGTCTGCCTGATGGACCTGTGCGGCTATCTGTAACCTTGTTGTTCCTACGTTGTTAGTTAGTGGCTTGGGGGTAGAGGACATATGGTTTCCTTGAGGTGGTTTGAAGATTGTTGTTGGGGAGTAAGATTTTTCCCTGTATCTAAGCAATTTTTGATCATGATTTTGCGAACCTACTGATTGGTTCATATGGTCTGATCTTTCTTCGTCAGTGTTATTTGTGTTATCCACACTTTTTGTCCTGTCATCTGGAAGATGTCCATTGCTAAGGCATATATCCTATTTAAATCTAATGCCTAAACAGACTTCATTAATCAATTCCGCCTTGGCCGCCTGATTTAAACCAGGCTTATCCGTGTTCTTAGTCGATTTTTTCGTAAACCATGGATTGATTGTACAGTATAAATTTTGTGTGGAATTGTTTTGTATCTTATTTTTTCCATTAGAAGGCGAAGAGGCTGTCTGGGTAGCTACAGGAGTCATGAGGCCTGGAATCTCCGCTGTTGTAGAGTAGATGGCAGCTCCAGGGTCTTTAAGTAATGAAAATCTGTCACTCGAGGCTGGCGCCTTCCTCTATGTTTCTGAACATTGTTATTAGTGGAGATATTAGTGGGCTTTTTTGCTTGAGATCACAGCCTTTGTATTTAGTTGATTGCTTTATTCTTTTACTTAGCTTTTTGCTTTTGGCCTTCTGGGTTGGAGTCTGTCTGACTCTTCCTGATCTCATTTCTCCCACTCTGTTTTCACAGCAAAGGCCAGAGCCAGCCGCTGGCCCTGTTATCACAAGCTCCCCATCCTTTTCCCCAGCTTTTGATGCAGCCGAGTGTGAGGGACCTGTGGCCCAATTGCCCTACGGATGCCTGCGGCCGCCTGTCCTAGTAGCCTCTTGGCCTACAAGCGGCAGGCAGGTTGCTTTAGTAGTTATGTTGCAGCTCTGAGGAGCTGAGTAACTGTAGGCTGCGGGCTATGGGCACTGTGGCTTGCAGTGCAAGGGGGCTTGGGGCCGGTATCCTGCGCCCCTGAGTTTTGTAGCCACCTGTTGATGCTGTTAATACTGTAGGTGCCTCCACCGTACGATTGGCTTAGAACTGGAGTCAGCCTTGGAAGCACAGGCTGTAGCACATGCTATATTGAGAGTTGCAAAAGACGATAAGACATTAAAAGACATTTTTTGCAATACTGTAGTGGCTCAGTGGCTCAATAGTGGCTCAATAGCGACTTCAATGATAACCTTCGCTGAACCTGCCACAGGTATTACAATTTTAACCAGCGGAAAGAAGATTAGAATGGAGGCTAGGCTGCAGCGGGTGTTGCTTAAGACAGTCCGCTTTGCAGCTCATTTTTCACACACTTTCCCTTCCGCACCTCATTCACAATCTCTGCGGGCAGGGCAGGTAGAGGCAGGTGGAGGCCGGTAGAGGGTTGCAGCGGGAGGAATTGCAGCTGCAGAAGGAGTTGCTGAAAGGATTGCTGAAGGGATTGTGGCGCAGGAGGTGAGGAGGGGCGGCTCACCGTGCTTTTCACTTACTGCTGGCTTTGTGAGACACAGGAGCACGGCGGAATGCAGAAGCGGCTGTGACTGACCTCCGAACCTAACCGAGTCAGGAACCAAGTCAGGGGCGAACAGGCAGCTCTTCAATTCTCTACTGCTCCGTTCTGAGCCCGCTCCATTCCGCAACCGCTGCCAGTCTCTGGTCTCCGTGCTCCGGGCCCTGCACTCCTCTCTCCCCGGACACCGGACACTGCTCTCACCTCCGAACACCAGGCAACAGGTACCAAGCTCCAAACACTGCTCACTGCACTCCGCACTCCGCAGTCACCAATCCCTTGACTGTTTTTGGCTTGAGACCGTTGGGGTCTGTACACTGTCACCTTTGGTCTTTTTTTCGGCTGCAGTTGCGGGTGAATATGCCGCTGCGGTGCCACTCCGGGGGCTCTCCGGGGCTCTCCGGGGGCTCAGGGACTCTGGTGGCCGGGAGCTGGGAGCTGAGCTGTGGTGTCCCGCAGGTCTCCTGCTACACACTGCGATCGGCTGTCAGGACGAAAGTCAATAGTCCAATAATTTCTAAAGGAAGAGTAAATAGTTTTTGGGCAGCAGTATGGCATACAGTAACTCGGAATTCTCCCAAAAATACATATAACTTAAAAAGAACTGAAGATTTAAAGTATATTGGTGACTACAATCCAGTTATTTTGAAAATGTGGAATGCAAACATGGATATTCGATATGTCGCAGATAATTCAATTGCTGTTACATCATATACAACTAAATCTGAAAAGACAGAGATGAAAGATATGTGGGAAGAAATTTCGAGAGAGAAGAGTCTTAGGCTTTTCAAGAAATTGCACAGCTTTAGTTTGAAAACGCTTTCACATCGAGAAATTGGATCCTATGATTGTTCAGATCACTTAACCTCTACCAGTTTATATTCAAAGTCAAGAGGAATCATTTCGGTAAGTTTAGGTCTTGCCTCCACACGAAATAGAGTATTGAAATCTTTACAAGAAATTGAATACTTAGTACAGAATGAACCAGAGAGTACAGATATTGTTAAAATGAATATTTTGGATACATACTATCCCAAAAGGAGTCCACAACTCAAAAACCTATCTCTCTGTATGAAATACTTCAACATTACAGCTTTAAAAGAAAAGTTATAGAAAATATCAAAGAAAAAAAATATGCAGTAATTGGATGTGATGGATGTTTAGTAAAACATGCCAAAGGAAATCTTATTAACCACAGAAAACTGAGTTGAAAAAGTCCAGATAAGAAGGTTTTTTTTTCTTTTTAGCACCTCTGCAACTGTTAAAGCCTTGGAGTAATGAAACGGAATTTATTGGAGATTTCAAATACTGTGAAAATTATTTTATTGCAAGTTAAGATAGTATTCAATGCACAATTTTCCCTACATATCTACACATGTTAAATGAGGAGATAGAACAAGAAACTACTATTGCAGCAAAAATAGCTAGAGAAATTTGTCAAGATAGTTGAAGTTCAAGTCCACTGAGTCAAGATCCACTGGGACAACCAATTATCGAAAATGAAACAGCAATAGCCATGAATGAGGTAGAAACGGCAATGCAACATGTACAACAGGAAATTATTCAATTGGAAAAGTTAGAAGAACAACTAAATTGTGAACAAAAATAAATATTTTCTATAAGTGACACAACAGATACAATATGGTTTGCTGCATGAAATAAATAATGCCAATGTTCATCATTTAAACCTGTTTTAATGTATATCAGTGGTCAAGCTGGAACTGGAAAACATTTCTTAATTAAAGTTTTGACCGGTTATCTACACAAAACTACAGAATCACATGTATCTTGTGTTGTAACAGCTCCAACCGGATTAGTAGCACACAACATTAAAGGGATTACTTTACATAGATAACTTATGCTACCAGTTGAACATGATAAGACATTGGAATATCAGAAGCTATCTGAAAACACTTGTTATGAAGTGTCAAGAGTACTGAAGACAATGAAACTTTTAATTATTGATGAGGTGATCATGGCCTCAAACTTAATGCTTACCTTTTTGTACTTGAGAATGCATCAGATTTTAAAAACAGATTATTATGTTTTGTTTGGAGGAAAATATATAATTTGGAGATCTACTACAACTAATTCCTGTAAAAGGACAACCTGCTTTTAAAACACTTGTGTATGAAGACACTAAGAAATCATTGGGAAGCATGGGAAATGTGAACATTTGGTTACATTTTGAATATAAAGAACCGGTTAAGAATATGCGACAAGCAAGTGATGAAGATTATGGACATATACTTCAAGATATAAGAATTGGTGACTTGCCGAAACCTGGCAAACAAGCTTTAGAAAGTCGATTACCAAGGAACTTGTTTACAACTGGTAACACAGTGGCTTAAGTAATGCACAATAGACTTAGAGAAAATAAGTCTGTAGTTTGCCTAATGATACACTGCAAGAGTGTTCTACATTTAATATAGAACTTTTGAAACTGGAAAGACAACACATAGTGGAAATTGAAGCTATTGATAAAATTGAACACCTGGTATTGACTATTCTTCTTATAGAGAAACTGTAGGCTAAATTGCATTCTTTGGAAAAGTCTCTATCTAAAACTGCAGGCCTAGAAAATACTTTACATGTATGTATTAACGGTCAGTTAATTTTATGGCATAATTGAATGAAGAAGAAGGTTTAGTAAATGGAGCAATGGGAATAGTAGTTAATTTTGTAAAATTTCAGAACAGAGATGGAATAGAATTTTTGATTATAAAATTTGATCAGATCAAAGAGATAAGACAGATTGGGTTATGTACATTTTTAGCTTGTAAAAGATTGCATGTTCGCAGAAAACAGTTTCCTCTCTCTTTAGCATATGCAGTAACTATTCATAAATCTCAAGCTTTAAGTATAGACAGTGCTTCTATAAATATTGGAAGTACAGTGTTCAAAGATCGAAGGGCATACGTTGCATTGTCTCAAGTAAGAACATTGTCTTGTTTGTATTTGATAGATTTCAATGAGAAAAAGGTTAGTGCAGATGCAAATTTTGTAAGAGAGTATAACAGTTTAAGAAGACTTTATACACCTGATTTAGATGAATATCCCATATATGAGAAATGTGTAATCTGTCTAAAATGGAAATATGTTAAGCAGTCAACTAAGGTTCAAAACAAGAAAACAATTGAAAAGGAACTTGAAGGTGTAAAGAAAAAGAAAATGGAAACTGTGGATGACATTGTAGGATACCAGTTTGAAAATTGGTCAAGTATCAACTGTTATGCTAATGTGATTCTGAATGTTGTGTTTTATCATTTTAATCTTCATCATGAAATCATGGAAAATTATGAAAAAAGATTCTGTTCTTTACTACATCCTGTATTTGAACACTTGGTAACTGACAGAAATAAAATTCATACTGCTTCTGGCATTCAGCATCTTTTGGATATATTTACTGTTTATTTTTTTACATTTACAGTTATTATTCAACAAGATTTACAATAATTTCTAATTATTATGCTTGGAGTATTAGAACATGAAGGAATGCAAACTGAAAACTTATTTGGACTAAGTTACAGATGGGATCATTAATGTCAAGAGTATTAATTTACTTCCACCACTGAAATACAAGCAGAACGATTCATATACTTGACAATACCAGACTGCAAATCAGCACCTCTTAACACATTGATAAGAAACAGCCAATCAGGATATGAAATGTTTGCATTGTAGATCACAGGTATTGTTTACATTCCATATATAAAGATTTGGAAGATGTCTAATTATAATGCTAAAACGTTGTAGAGCAAACGGAAGAAAATTGGAATTTAATGAAAGTCAAAGTATAAGTGTAATAAAGGATGGACACATTGCAATGATGCCCACTTGGAATTCATACCTAGATTGCCTTATGAATTACCAAATTCATATTTACTATTTATGCAGCCTAAGTTTTGATTACATCATTGAGCCTATTGGGAAGATGTGAACAGTAAGTAGACAGGAGTGCAAACTATTACTATTTATATTTAGTGTTACCTCCAAAAATCAACACTAAGGGCCTGATTCTGACCTGTACGGTTCCACTGCCAGGCCGCAGTCTGGAGAAAGGAACCATGCTGGTGGCATCCT
Organism: Lissotriton vulgaris; assembly: GCF_964263255.1. Lineage (NCBI taxonomy): Eukaryota > Metazoa > Chordata > Amphibia > Caudata > Salamandridae > Lissotriton > Lissotriton vulgaris. Next base: position 21,925 of record NW_028243562.1, on the reverse strand, counting down.
AACTGCTGCATTCTGAGTTGCCCGCTGGGCTGTTGGTGTGCAGGGGATGGGCTTGTGGCCGTGGCATGCTTTGGCTCACAGAATGAGCCTGAAGGCAATGCAGCGGCACTGCAGTGCCTGCACTGTTTTGCGGACACTGTTATCATGTACCAAGTCATGCAACAACGGGTGGGGGCCTTGTTTGGCTCCCCCTCGCTGCCTTTCTGTCAACCCTCTCATGGTGGGATCCCAACCTTTAAGAGGTCAGTGGAAAGCCAGGTCGGAAAAGGCACAGCAGTGTCAATGCCGGCACTGTCTCCATTCCCCACCGCTTTACACACCATCACCTCAGTGGGATCTAGGATACTTGTGGCGAGACCACCAAGGTCTCAATCGGGTAGTTGGAACATCGAGATTGCGGTGGTGAGACCACCACCATGGGTACAGCGGTTTTGGGACTGCCATACTTGTATTAAGGCACTAGTGGCTAGATGTAGGTAAATCAGATTTACCGATTCATAAATACCGAATTTTACCGATTCGGTATTCATGAATCGGTAAATCTGATGTCGGTAATTATTCGGTAACAAATACCGAATCGGTAAAAATACTGATTTGCCAAGGGGGGACAGGGTGTCACTTTGACACCCTGTTGCACCCCTGTTTCTGGCCTGTGTGCCATGTGACACACATTTATGCACTTAGGGCATGTCTGTGTGCCACACAGCACAGGTGTACATTCACAGATGTGCATGTACACAGGAATTCGTTATTTACCATGCAATAGTATTACATGGTAAATAAAGAATTCTTAGGGGCCTGTGGCACTGTTTGCAGTGCCACCTACATATAGATTTACCGAATCGGTAAATTTACCGATTCGGTATTTTACAGAATCTGTAAATTCACAGAGTCGGTAAATTTACCGATTCTGTAAAATCTAGGCACCCTACATCTCAATCACCAAATACCGGTCGGTATCGGCCAAAATCGGTCGTCACGGACCGGTATTTGGTGACCTACATCTGGCCCTAGGTGTAGAATACTCCACTAACAGCTAATTCGTTGAAATAAAAAATGATAGCCCTAACCTATGTCCATGCCACAGAGGTAGTCAAACACTAAATTACAAATAGAAAGCCCTTTGTACAATAGAATGGATACAAACGTATTCCCCTAATTGACTATTCGAAAGATACTTGTATTGGCAGACTGCATCGGTCAGGACACAGATGTCAAGCCAAGTACCATGGTGGAATGTCTATGATAGCACCTTGGCACAGGGAGCCAAAACAAACAGCGCAGTGGAAGGATGGCACAATCCCTTCAAATCAACAGTAGGCAGAACTCAACCTACATCATGCAAATTCATCGAAGCATATATAAAAAGAGCAAAGCTACTAAAAACAAAGAATAGAGCAATCTGACTGACTGACATATTTATAAAGCGCTGGATTGCCGAGGGGTCTTGGTGCTGGGAGTGACTTGTTGCCATCGCACAAGCTCAACTGAGGTTTATTGCACAGGGAAAGCCAGGTCTTGACCAATTTCCTAAAGAGAAACCTATTAGACTGTAGTCTAATGGTGGTAGGTAGCAAGTTCCATAATTTGGCTGCTCGGTGAGAGAAACTTTTGCCACCCCATCTGGCTTTTTGTATTTTGGGAACCTGTACTAGCCATGTGTTGCCTGATCTAAGATTCCGTTGCAGGGAATACCAGGAGAAAAGTTTCTGAATGTCAATGGCTCCTCAAGCCAAATAGTACCTTATGCTTAAGACAGAGAGCTTTTATTTCTACTCGCTATTGGACTGGGAGCCAGTGAAACTGCCTTATACTGGCAGACATGGGATGATATTTGGGAATATCAAGTAGTACTTGTGCTGCCGCATTCTGCAAAGACTGCAGTTTGACAGTCTTGCCTTAGACAATTCCCAGGAATAGCGCAGTACCATAATCGATTTTTGAGAGGACAAGAGCTCCTTTTACAGTTTTCCTGAGGTTCAATGGAATAAACGGCAAGATTTTCCACAAAATGTTCAATGTAAAGAAACTGGAGGAGGTTAGATGATTGATCTGTTTTGCAAATTTTAGTTTGTTGTCAAATATGATTCCAAGGTTTCTTACCTTAGTAGAAGGAACGGGGCAGTTACCTGCCTCGGATGGCCACCACAATTGGCTCCATATGGAAGGACCCTGCGCAAACTCAATGACCTTAGTCTTCTCAGCATTAAGCTTAAGACAATTTTAATTAATCCAGGCCATAATGGAGTTTAGACAATTATGAAAGCTGGCAGCTGTGGTGTCCACCCTCGGCGTGACAGATACAACTATCTGGGTTTCGTCCGAATATGAGATAAGAGTAAGACCGTGATCTTTGAATAATCTAACCAAAGGGATGACATATATATTGAACAACGTTGGTGACCCGAATTGACAAACAAACTAAAAGAATGTACGATATGCTACAAATTAGAGTCAACATCTTCATAAATAACAGTGGACTCCATTACTCAGAAATGATAGCCAACAGTATATTATAAATCAAATATCCTACCAAAAGCCTCAAAAATGCAACAAACTCTAAACCAAAAAACAAAACACTCTGTCTTTTTACAGATCATATTATATTAAAGTAACAAAATGCCAACTTTATAAAAGTAGTATTTTCATATATGCAGTGTACAAATCAACTTCCTTAAGGATATATTTTAAAATTGCGAGTCCAGAGACAGCAAACTTACTTTACTGATCTCTTCCAAATTGGAAGCTATACTTGTAAAATGTTACAAGGAAGCTCCAATGCTAATCCGTGGAACAGATAGGCCTTTCAGTAGTGAATACCAAATTTGAGAATATTTCACTCCCAGAGCATGTAAACTGGAAAATACATGCCCTACCTTTTAAGTACACTGCGATCTTTCCATAGGCTTTCCAGGGCATACTCTGGGGGTGACCTATGTGCAAAAAGGTAGCTTTAGGCCTGACAAGTTGGTGAACTTGTCAGGCGGACATGTAAGTTTAAAACTGCACACACAAGCTCTGCAGTGTAAGGTTTGAGACATGTTTGAAGGGCTACTCATGTGGGTGGCACAATCAGTGCTGGCTGCAGTCCCACTAGTAGCATTTGATCTACTGACCGTGGACACATGTAATGCACTGTATGAGGGGCTTAACAGTAAATCAAATATGCCTATCATGGACAAACCAAATGCCATTACATTTTAGACACAGAGCACATGTACTCTGTGCACATTTTCACTGCTGACCATTGCTAGAGTCCTAAAGCCAGCAAAAACAAAGTTTATCATACAGTCAAAACTGGAGGTCAGAGAGCAAAAAGTCAGGGAAATCTAGGCCAAAAGATGCCAAGTCTAACAAATATAACGTCACATTTCCCAACCACAAAATAAATTAAAAATAAAACGTACTGTTTTGTAGCTGCAGCTATTTCTCCACCTCCAGGTAACACAAAATTGTATTCCCAAAAAAATATAAGAATCTGAATGCAAAAAGCCCCAAAACAAATGCAAACAAGATACCTTGAAGCAATCCAAAGATTGTAGGTTTCACAAAAAAACTGAAAACGTATGTTTTTAAAAACGCTCCAGGAAATCTGAAAAAAATATAACTAAATAAAAACAATTGATTTATAATAAACCAAAACAGATTTCATTAAAAAAAGTAATCTCCAAATTCCCATAGAAATCATTTGAAAACAAAAACCTATAAAACAAATGGTAAAGACCCTTCCTCATGATCTTTAACCACATACATGATATAAGGGGAAAATCATACTGGATGACAAGGTTAAGTGTTATGTATTTGCATATTTGGGATTGCAGTCCCAAATATGCAAATACATAACACTAAACCATCAAAATATAAATAACATCCCATAATTTAACATAAAACATTCATACATTAATATCACATTTAAAAAAAATGCAAAATGGCAAAACACATCTAAATGTACCAAAAACTCAAAAACAATAATATGCCCAACTTTTAAACATTTAGCCTAAATCTCCCCTACCCTCAAAATCCTTAAAAGATCCTTAAAAAAGGACTTACCTGTTCTGATTAAAATAATAGCACCTAACTGTGACTTGGTTCCAGCAAATATGGCCCAAAATCACACAATTGACTCTCCCCATAGAAATCAATGGCAAATATACTTTAGGGCCCCATTCACAGAATGAACTTAAGACTAAATCCTAAACTTACAACTATTTGGTATTCACAGAATGCACTTACTACTTTCGGGATTCACAGAGTGAACTTACTACTTTCGAGATTCACAGAATGAACTTACTACTACTACTAACTTTACCTCATCACTCGGGCAGTAAATTCGGAGGCGGAGTTTCTGGCTTGGGGGCGAGCTTATGACCCAGAGGCGGAGCTTCCGGCCCGGAGGCCGAGCTTGCGGCTTGGAGGCGGAGCTTTCGGCCCAGAGGTGGAGATTTCAGCCATGGCTAAATACCCACCTCCGAGCCGGAAGCTCTGCCTCCAAGCCGCAAGCTCCACCTCCGGCCCGGAAGCTCCACCTCCGGGCCATAAGCTCCACCCCCAAGCCGGAAACTCCACCTCCGGGCTGTAATTTACGGCCCGAGTGCGGACGTAAAGTTAGTAGTCTTAAATCTATTCTGTGAATACCGAAAGTAGTAAGTCCATGCTCTCCCCCCACTATTAGTTGATAAGCATGGACTTTTGAGAGAGGGCTTAAGATGAGAACTACATTCAGCACATGAAGCAGTGGATTGAAGGATTTTTGGAAGCAAATAGGGGTAGTGCAGCAGTTGGCATGGTCTGGGACAGCCTCAAGGCGGGAGTGCGGGGAGAAACCCTGAGTTACAATGTTAATAAACGAAAGCAGGAACAGTTGAGAAACCTGGTCTTAAACAACGCCCTGCTACAAGCTGAGGGCGAGTTGAGTGAAAGCGCTGCAGCAGGTAGATCACTGGAGCAGGCTCTCACTAAATTAGCAAAGGCAAAAATGGATGCTGAACAGGACATACCGGTTAAAGCTGCAAAGACATATACGGCAAATAGAGAAAAATGTCATGAGGCTAGTATAATGGTGGGGGTGTACTTTAGCAGTACGGGCAAGACAAAAGGCTGCGATAGGGGAGGTAAGGGAAATTAAGGATAGGTCAGGGAACTTGGTTAAGGACACCCAAGGGGTCAGGGAAGTATTTAGGCAATTTTACTCGGATTTATACAATGAACAGCAAGGGAAGGACCTTGGGGAAATAGCGGTATATCTACAGAATATCCCCCAGGTGACTTTAAGCGAGCACGAACAACAGATATTGGATTCCCCTCTAGAACCAGAGGAGATAAAAGAGGCTATGAAGAGCCTCCCATCTGGAAAGGCATCGGGACCGGATCAAATACCATTAGAATTTTTTAAGGTATTTTGGAATGCACTGGGTAAATATTTAATTAATACAATACAGCAAGCACAGATGGGGGCATCTATACCAGGCTCATGGGCCGGGGCATAAATAGTTATTATACTAAAGAAGGGGAAAAATCCTAATGAACCCGGTTCGTACAGACCAATAACGTTAATGAATGCCGATACAAAGGTTTATTCAAAGGCGCTGGCAATAAGATTCGCAAGGGTCATAGGTACATTAGTTAGTAGCAATCAACATGGTTTTATACCAGGGAGGGGAACTACTCATCATACACGAAAGTTGATTACTTTATTTGACACCATGGAAGTCACAGGGGGCCCGATGGCGGCAATGCTCTTAGGTGCTGAGAAAGCATTTGATCGGGTCTCCTGGGACTATCTATGGTGTGTTTTAACTAGGGCAGGGTTTGGGGAGGGTTTTGTTAAGTCAATAAGAGCACTTTATAGAGCCCGGTTGCAGTTATTAGGGTAAATGCAGGAGTAGCTTCGCCAGTACAAATCAAGCGGGGAACAAGGCAGGGATGTCTGTGCTCCCCCCTGCTCTTCGCTATGTATCTGGACCCTCTGATTCGTAGAATGGCAACAAATGAGAACATCGCTCCATTAATTACATATAGGGGGGAGTGTAAGATACTTGCATATGCTGATGATGTGGCGGTTCTTACACCAAACCCCAGGGAGGCTATACCATAAGTGTAACTGGAGGCACAAAACTTTGTAAGGGTGTCAGGTTACTCCTTAAATACCACTAAGACACAAATTATTAAGAATAAAAAGGTGATGTGTCAGGATCGTCGGATGGTGCAATCCGGCACATACTTAGGGATTACAGTCACATCAGATCTAGATAATCTGGTGGAATTAAATATAACCTCTATAATCACCAAAGTGAAAAGGGATTTAGATAGGCTACACAATCTGCACTTATCCATAGTAGGTCGTACAAACATTATAAAGATGTTGCTTTTCCCAAAATTCTTGTATATATTCAGGGCAATCCCGTTGTTCTTCAAAAACAGTTGGTTTAAGAATTTAGAAAACATGATCAACAGATTAATTTGGTCTAAAGGAAAAACTAGAAGGGCACTTGGACTTATGGCACTCCCAAGAGATCGGGGTGGCTGGGCACTACCAGACTTAAAGCTATATTATTGGGCGGCTGCCCTGCAGTATATGGCGGGATTGATAGGTGGTGCAGAGGCAGAAGGGGAGGATGATTTAGGAACTATAGCAATATATGCTGTGGCACTGGGAGGAGAGGTGGAAAATGTGTTGCTGAAGCAAACTGATTCGAGTTACTTCAAGAGAACACGCTTTAAAATGATTATATCGGCATATAATATCTGGAAGACTTTCTGCAAAAGATATGGGTTAGGGAAATACAATAGGTACACGAGAATGATCAGTAACCCAGTACTTCCGCAAGATATTTTCGCGGATGCGGTTTTTAAAGAGTGGAGCAGAAAGGGAATTACAAAAATTGGTGACAATAGGGATACGCAGGGAATGATGCAATTTTCTAAGATCCAGTTAAAATATGGAGTGGATGCAAGACAGTTTTTTAAATACCTACAAGTAAGAAGTTTTCTGGCAGATAAAACAGGCGGACCCGCGGGGTTCGCTAAAAACTCAATAATGGAGGCAGCACAGGGCGGGGTAAATTGCACAATCAAGAGGTTTTACTATGAATTAATAGAAACTAAGCAGGATGATTTGGAGAAATGGGGGGACACATGGGCAGACAAACTAGAGGTAGAAAAAGATTGCTTCAAAATCTCACTAGAGATGGGTCAGAATATTTTGTGCTCTGCAGCTCTCCAGGCGCAACACTATAAAACACTATACCAATGGTACTATACCCCGGCAAAAATAGTGCAATAGGGGGACTTAACAGATATTAACTGCCCAAGATGTGGAAGTTTACAGGCTGATATTGTGCACATATTTGCAACATGTCCCCAGTTGTGCACACTACTGAAGGGGATCGAGACATTTATACAAAGGGCAATAGAAATACCGATTACCCTAACACCGTCAATAATAATGTTGGGTGTCAATGCGGATGGCATTCAGAGGGAAGGCGGGTACTTTGTTTTTGTGGCTATGGCAGTATTGAGATTATGTATTGCCACAGCTTGGTTAGACCCATTGGCACCGACATATCAACAGTGGTTAGCCAGAATACTCAGGATATATAGTTTGGAAATGGCAATATATGCAAGAAAAGGAAAGAATGAGAGGAAGGTGGGACTAAAAATTTGGGAACCGATAACAAGATGGAAGGATGAGAATAATGATGCTTAGCCTTTTTTCATGTTAAATTCAAGGTGTGAGAATAGGTACTTGTATCATAGTAGAAAAAACGTGAAGGCACAATGGGATGTATCATATATTGTTTTTGCTTGTCTTATTTGTGATTTGCTATTTGATTGAATTTATGTTGTGCTGTGCTTCATACCCATAAATGGGGAAAAAATGGCTAATAAATACATTAAAAAAAATATGTTTAATAAGTATGAAAAAAATGTAATACATTTTTTAAAATGTTAAACATTTCAAACAATGCTGTAAAAATATAAGTAAAATTGTAAAGTATAAATTGCATGAAAGTTTCAAACATAAACAAGTATTTAATATATACGAATAACAAATATGTTAAATTATTTTAAAAATCCATTTAAAAATGAAAACAATGATAAATGTATACACATTGTAATCAATGAAAAATGACACTTGAAGATGTACATTATACAAATGTATTAAATGTGATGCAATTTTTTTTTACGGTTAAAAATGTAAGAATAATATTGTACTTATTGCACTTTTATGTGTACTTAAAAATAGATGTGTTAAAATGTCAAACTGTACAATAAATTCCAACCTAAATCAACTTGGGGAAGATGTTTGACAGTAAAAGGATAACATTTACTATTCTCACTCCACCCTAGAGCAACTTAGGGGAGGTGTTGGACACTAAAGGGGTGATATTTACTATTCTCACTCCAATGTAACCCCACTTGAGGAAAGTGTTTTACACTTTAGGGTGACATTTGCTATTCCCATTCTAATCCAAACCAACTTGAGGGAGCTGTTTGACACTAGAGGGGTGACATTTAATATCCCCAAATAATCTAAACCAACTTGAGGAAGGTATTTGACACTAAAAGGGTGACATTTACTATTTCCATTCTAATCCAAACCAACTTGAGGGAGCTGTTTGACACTAGAGGGGTGACATTTAATATCCCCAAATAATCAAAACCAACTTAAGGAAGGTATTTGACACTAAAAGGGTGACATTTACTATTCCCATTTCAACCTAGACCATATTATGGAAGGTTAAGTTGTTTTCGGCATGCGTCGGGAAAAAGAAGTCAAGTAGATCACCAAATTTGATTCTTAAATTCTTTTATTCTTTTATTTCGTATGCATGGGTAAAAAGTTCTTTACAGTCCAACCAACGCGTTTCGTTCTCTTACCGAGAACTTCATCAGGGCTTTAATGTATGTAGAATCTCCAGAGTTTCCTTACTAGCTGCCTTCTGTGCAGGGAGAATTGTAAAGCGGGATTCAGACGTGTCCCAAGTAACTCTCCTATAGGCAATGTCTGGTATGTCAAATATTTAGAGGTCGAACGTCCACGGTAGAACATCAAATTGTTTGCCAGGGAAATTTCTTTTATATGGAAAAATAACTTCAAACTGTGCGTCAGCGAAGAATAATAAGCCTTCTTGAGTTATATAATGAGTAAAACAATGATCCTCAGTGCCTCAACCAGACCTCATGGTTCGCCCACGGAGCACGAAATTTGGATCATTGCATAGGCATTACACTGCCTTATGGGAACGTTCCCTGGGATACATGCACTGACAAAACAAGGAGTACTGATTAACAGTGTTTTTATCTGTTGAACTTGATTCAACCATGACGAGGTCTGGTTGAGGCACTGAGGATCATTGTTTTACTCATTATATAACTCAAGAAGACTTATTATGCTTCGCTAACGCACAGTTTGAAGTTATTTTTCCATATAAAAGAAATTTCCCTGGCAAACAATTTGCTATATTATATATAATATTTGACAAACTAGACATTGCCTACAGGAGAGTTGCTTGGGACACGTCTGGAAAGGGGCGACCACTCGGTCCCCCCGAACGTATGGCAGAGTACCTCGATCCCCCCGGGAAGCCATTTTGGGCGGGAGGCGCGTCTCGGCTGGTATGCCCGAAGCGGCGTAGCCGGGGCGCGCTTTTTCCCGCCCTAGAGTGGGCTGGCCTAGACACTGACGCGGCTGGCCACGCCCTCAGGGCAGGCAGGGGCGGGTTTACGCCCGCCCTGAAGACGGATAAAAAGGGACGCAAGACCGGAAGGCATCCTCTTGTTCCTGTGCTCTGAAGCTGCACCTCCTCGCTGCACGTGAGCTCGAGACGGAACGAAGAGCCAATTTTGAGCGTTATAATCTTTTCTCTTGTCTTACAGATACTCTATCGGAGAAATGCCCAAGAAAGGCGGGAAGAGAATGACGACTGAACAGATGGTTCGGGTCCTCATTAAGGAGATGACTGAGCTGAAGAAGCGGGTGGCGGAGAGAGGCGGGGAAGGGGGGCCGGAACGTCCGTCGGCTGGAGCAGCCCCAGGAGGAAGGGCCAAGAGGCCAAGGAGGGGACCAGCTGGGGGAGACGTCCCGGTTCCCTGTACCCCGCTCGAAGCGCCAACCCCAGTACCGGCGGAGGGGAATCCGATCCCTGTGGTGGTCACCCCGGTGTCCAGTGAGGATATGCCGCCCGAGCTGGCGGCACAACTTGCAGCGTGGTTGGGCGACAGTAGTGAGGGCGCCACGGCTGCCGAGGCCCAGGCGCTGATGAAGCAATTGCGCGAGAAACGAGATGCAGCCAAGGTGTCCGCGCCGGCTGCAGTAGTTGATAAGCCACGAGGGACGATGGCGACCGCGGATGCAGCGTCCGGTGCAGGTAAGCGGCCATTGCCGATTGCGAGGGATGAGTCAGCACCCTCTCGTAGAGAAAGGTTGGGTCAACATGTGCCTTTGGCAATTAAGGAGAAGATTTGGGCAGGGGAATATGTGAACATCTTCTCGTTGCTTGTTGATCATTATGAGGTGGAGCATGTTAAGGGTCAGAAAGATCTTATGCATCCGAGTGTTTGGCGCGCGAAAATGGCCGCCTTTAAAGTGAATGAGAATATTGGCAATTGGGGCAATGCATGGGGCATTTTTACGTCGATCTTGGGGGAACGTAGGCCTGAGTTGCTTTCCGAGTTGCCGACATATCAGTCACGAATCATGGGGTACTCGACATCACACCAGGGTAACCATTGGTTCTGCTACGATAACCTTTTTAGAAAGGCTAAAGAGCATAATAAAAGCTTAACCTGGGATTGTTATGATTCCTTGACATGGGATAAAATGAAGGAGACAGGTATGTTGAAAATGCCATTGGTAGGAAGTAATGTTGGCGAATCCTCCCGCCATTATGGGGGGGCGCCCTTTCGTTCAGGTACGAGTACCGACGATTACTCGAAATCTGCCGGCAATACAGGAAAAAGGGGGTTCTGCTTCAATTTCAACAGAGGTAAATGTACCAGGCCCCAGGGATCGTGTAAATTTAAACATGAATGTAGTGGGTGCGGGTCGTCCCATCCTGAGTCCACGTGCAGAGCCAAAACGGGTGATAACGGGGGGAGAGGAGGCGCCAAACAGGTCTAACGTAGTCCGAGGGGCGCCTTTACCTACCCCGATTGATACCTTGGCGATGATTCCCTGGCTCAGTGAATACCCGGATCGTACTTCTGCCGGGGTGCTGCGGAACGGATTTTCGTATGGTTTCCGCATCCCGGTAGGGGACTTTCAGGGTGTGGAGAAGTGTAAAAATCAACTTTCCGTCCTGCAGCATACGACTGTGGTTCAGGATAAGATCCGGAAAGAGGTTACTCGAGGTCGGGTCGCCGGCCCGTTTAGTGTACCCCCGGTACAGAATTTTGTTTGTTCTCCTTTAGGGGTGGTCCCCAAGAAGGACCCGGGTGAGTTCCGACTGATTCATAATTTATCAGCCCCACGTGGTCTTTCTGTAAATGATGCAATAGATCCAGAAGTGTGTTCGGTGCGGTACGCATCCTTCGATGAGGCCGTAGCCATTTTGAATCGCCTGGGGCCCGGGGCGCTGATGGCGAAGTCAGATATCGAGTCAGCGTTCCGGTTGCTCCCGGTACACCCAGACGACCAGCGTCTCCTGGGTTTCATGTTTCAGGGTTATTATTACATGGATAGGTGTATGCCGATGGGGTGCTCTATATCTTGTGCCTATTTCGAGAAATTCAGTAGTTTTCTACAATGGGTCTTCACAAAGAAGACGGGTTTGCGACATGTAATGCATTACCTGGATGATTTTCTGTTCCTTGGGGCAGCCGGGGATCTCGAATGTGGCCGGGCCTTGGCCGAGTTTTGTGTATTAATGAAGCAGTTTGGTGTGCCATTGGCACCAGGTAAGACGGTGGGTCCTGCGACTTGCCTCGAGTTTCTGGGGATCGAGCTAGACTCCAGAGAGGGTTGTTTTCGTTTGCCAACTGACAAAGTGTGGAAGTTCAGGGCAGCCCTGCAAGTGTGTCTAAATGGATCTAAAGTTACGCTGCATCAATTACAGCAGTTGGTGGGACAGTTGAATTTTGCACTGAGAGTTATACCGATGGCCCGCCCCTTTTCCCGTTCAATTGCCCAAGCTATGGTCGGCCTAAAGGAGGGCCATCATCGCACGAGACTATCGGCTGAGGTCCGCCAGGACGTGCGTATTTGGTTAGCATTTCTGGCGGACTTTAATGGTCGGGTCATCTGGAACAAACCAGCCATGTCCTCTGAAGAGCTGGGGCTCTGGACAGATTCAGCAGGTAGCATAGGTTTTGGTGCCATCTTCGGCACAAAATGGTCGGCACAAAGATGGCCGACATGGTGGCATGACAATGGTCTGACAAGTAATATTGCTTTCCTGGAACTTTTCCCCATTTTGGTGGCCCTGAGAACCTGGCCAGAAGGGTTCAAAGATCACTCTGTGATATTTTGGTCTGACAATATGACCGTGGTCGAGTGCATCAATAGTCAGGCAGCACGATGTAAACTGATTTTAAGACTGCTTAAAGAAATTGTTTTACTGTGTATGCAACTGAATGTGCTATTCAGAGCAAAACATGTCCCAGGGGTAATGAATCAGGCGGCTGATGCACAGTCTCGTTTTCATATGCAGGCTTTCTCGGGTTTCCTTCCCTCAGCGGACCCAGAGCCGGCACCCTTTCCCGAAGCTCTCTGGTCTCTCGGTGCCCCGAACTTCGTCACCTCGTGGGAGAGAGTCTAGCACCAAGGACGAGGAAGGCATATGAAGGGGCGTTTCGGTCCTATTTAGCCTTTTTGGGGACTGATAGAGAGAGGCTTTGGGGCCACGAGGAATGGGTAGTGAATTTTCTGATGTCCTTACGTAGGGCTGGGAAATCGGTGGCTACGGCCCAGAGGCATCGGGCTGCTATTTCCTTTGTTGCCAGGGCTCATGGTATCCAGGACCCGACAGCGTCTTTCGTTGTACAAAAAGCGCTGCGTGGGTGGCAACGCCTTGAGGGTCGCAGAGTAGATGAGAGGCGCCCGATAGGTTTGGATAGGTTGGCCCAGTTGTTGGCTACACTCCCTGCCACATGTTCATCCCAGTTTGAGGCGGTGTTGTTCCGAGCCGCTTTTACGCTAGCATTTCACGGGGCGATGCGGGTAAGCGAACTGGTGGCAAGGAACAAACAGGATGTGGCGGGGGGTTTGTGCCAAGAACACGTTCAGATCAGAGGAGAGGCAATGACTGTCTCCTTTGTCAGGTCCAAGACCGATCAAGACGGGATGGGTGACTGCATAATCATACGCAGGATTCCCGGGTCCTCCATGTGTCCGGTAAAGTGTTTGGAAGATTACCTAGCACGAAGGGTGGCATTATGGGGGGGACCTTGTTGAGACACGCGGACGCCACCCCACTGACAAGATTTCAGTTTCAGCGGGTGCTTGCGATGTCAATTGCTGCTGCGGGCTTGAACCCGGGCGAGTTTGGGACCCATTCCTTTCGGATAGGGGCTGCTACGGAAGCTACAGCCAGGGGTCTTAATGTTGAACAAGTGAAACGAGTGGGGCGTTGGTCCTCCAATTGTTATAAGAGGTATGTGCGGTTGCATATGTTGTGAAGCTGTAATGATGTACTCACGCCTCTTGTTTTTGTTTGGTTTTCAGTTGCGCAAGCCTACGAGGCGGGGCGGACTATGCAGTCGACCCAACACCGGGCCAGCGGTCAGACATCACCGGCTGTGAAAAAGGAGGTGTGGGTCGTGGGCCACTCATACGTGAGGCGTGCCGCGGACGTATTCAAAGCAGGTGACATGATTCACGTAGCTGGGGAATACGGGTACAGGGTGTCCTTCTACGGAAGAGGCGGTCTCTGTATTGACCAGTTTCAAGCATTTTTCGAGGGTATGTTAGGGCGGACGAGGTCACCGCCGTCTATAGTCATAGTACACTTGGGGGGCAATGATTTGGTCACCACCGGTAGATGACTTCTCCTGGAGGCAATGCTTTCCACTGTAAGTTGGTTGGCGAGGAGAGTTCCGGGGTGCACAATTGCGTGGTCCCATATGATCCCACGAAAGGCGTGGCGGGGGGCTATTTCTATTCCTGCTTTGAATCAGTCTGTTAGAAAGCTTAATAACAAAGTGAGTAGGTTGTTCCGTTCCAGGACATTGCATTCTATTCCGCATGGCTGTATTAATGATGACAGTATGTATCTGGGGGATGGTGTGCATTTGTCTCGGGTGGGGAATGAGTTACTCATAGGAGACTTCTTAGCATGGTTAAAAACGTTAAAACATGACCTTTAGGTAGGAGCTGTGTGGGGGGTCCGGATAGCCGGTCAACTATCCGGCCTGTGGCGGTAAGGTCATGATCGGTGAGCAGTAATTGGAAGATCCCTATGAGTGGGCGTCACCCAACACGGATGGGAGCGCTCGGGAGAGGTGGCCTTTGGCCCCTCAACGGGGAGGCGGTCCCTTCTAAGGATGGGTCGCCGAAAGAAAAGGAAAGGCGGTCAAGGCCCCTTCCTGTGTAGGAGGGGTTACAGCCCCCTCCTGGGGAATTTCCCGGGGCCAGTGACGTCTGCGACGGCAGATGTGGTAAGTTGTGTGGGTTTGGGGGGAGGTCTACGCTACCTTCTAGATAACTCACACGAGTCCTCGAACGACCTTTAAGTGGCGTCGAGTTTATTTGGGCCCCCGTCAAGTCAAGGGAAATTGGTAGTTGCACTTGAGGTACGCCTCAGTGCTGTCGCCCCTCCCAAGTGGGGGGGGGTATTTTCTGGTTAGGGATCTTGACACCGGTTACGACCTTGCCGTTGGCCCTTAAACGTTAGGATGTACAATTTCAAAATTTCAAGAAAATGTTTTGTAGGTTGCTAGTTCGGCTAGGAGAACCTCTGTATTAGAGAATCTGTTAAGGTTAGCCAAACATCGCAATGTGGTAATGAAATTGTACATTAATATGAAACTGTTTAATGTTTTAATTTTTGTTTTAATAAATACGGCCGGGGAGGGTCACTCCCTCCCTCTTCCAAAAACTTCAAGAACTGTTTCCGGTTTCCCTCCTTGGGGATTGTGTTGAGAGGGGGTGGCGGGTATCTCAGCCATATGGAAAGGGACGACCACTCGGTCCCCCCGAACGTATGGCAGAGTACCTCGATCCCCCCGGGAAGCCATTTTGGGCGGGAGGCGCGTCTCGGCTGGTATGCCCGAAGCGGCGTAGCCGGGGCGCGCTTTTTCCCGCCCTAGAGTGGGCTGGCCTAGACACTGACGCGGCTGGCCACGCCCTCGGGGCAGGCAGGGGCGGGTTTACGCCCGCCCTGAAGACGGATAAAAAGGGACGCAAGACCGGAAGGCATCCTCTTGTTCCTGTGCTCTGAAGCTGCACCTCCTCGCTGCACGTGAGCTCGAGACGGAACGAAGAGCCAATTTTGACCCACCCACCAGCCCCTGAAGACAGCGAGTGGTTTTAAATAAAGTTTGATTGATAATTCTGATTTTCGTTTACAGGTTGCGGTATTATCGTGAAGATTTTGAGTATACAATAAAGAATGATCGTTTTGTGTTATGTTTTGCAAATAAAGGAATTCTGCTTTAGTGTTCATCAGTAGGCATGCTTTGAATAAAGTGGTTGTTGCTACTGTCTGCTATATTTAGTCTTTAGTTATTTAGTTATCATTGTCGTATTTATTTTGGTCGGGCGGTAAGGTCATGATCGGTGAGCAGTAATTGGAAGATCCCTATGAGTGGGCGTCACCCAACACGGATGGGAGCGCTCGGGAGAGGTGGCCTTTGGCCCCTCAACGGGGAGGCGGTCCCTTCTAAGGATGGGTCGCCGAAAGAAAAGGAAAGGCGGTCAAGGCCCCTTCCTGTGTAGGAGGGGTTACAGCCCCCTCCTGGGGAATTTCCCGGGGCCAGTGACGTCTGCGACGGCAGATGTGGTAAGTTGTGTGGGTTTGGGGGGAGGTCTACGCTACCTTCTAGATAACTCACACGAGTCCTCGAACGACCTTTAAGTGGCGTCGAGTTTATTGGGGCCCCCGTCAAGTCAAGGGAAATTGGTAGTTGCACTTGAGGTACGCCTCAGTGCTGTCTCCCCTCCCAAGTGGGGGGGGGTATTTTCTGGTTAGGGATCTTGACACCGGTTACGACCTTGCCGTTGGCCCTTAAACGTTAGGATGTACAATTTCAAAATTTCAAGAAAATGTTTTGTAGGTTGCTAGTTCGGCTAGGAGAACCTCTGTATTAGAGAATCTGTTAAGGTTAGCCAAACATCGCAATGTGGTAATGAAATTGTACATTAATATGAAACTGTTTAATGTTTTTAATTTTTGTTTTAATAAATACGGCCGGGGAGGGTCACTCCCTCCCTCTTCCAAAAACTTCAAGAACTGTTTCCGGTTTCCCTCCTTGGGGATTGTGTTGAGAGGGGGTGGCGGGTATCTCAGCCATATGAATCCCGCTTTACAATTCTCACTGCACAGAAGGCAGCTAGTAAGGAAACTCTGGAGATTCTACATACATTAAAGCCCTGATGAAGTTCTCGGTAAGAGAACGAAACGCGTTGGTTGGACTGTAAAGAACTTTTTACCCATGCATACGAAATAAAAGAATAAAAGAATTTAAGAATCAAAATTGGTGATCTACTCGACTTCTTTTTCCCGACGCACGCCCAAAACAACTTAATCTTGAAGGATCTGGCGCACAGTGGCAACACAGGACGGTTGTTGCCAGGGCTGTTGGCGAGGGACTGTCTGATTTTGGAACTGGCACGAGTGGCAGAACGTTATAGTCAACCGTCTTCTCTTCACTTTTGTTCATATTATGGAAGGGGTAGGCCAGTAATGTGGTCATATTTACTATTCCCACTCCATTGGATACTCATTTGAGAACAGGCATTGGACACTTAAAACTTCAAATATTATAAATCCAGTTCAAATTACAAGTTGCTACCTAAAACATCATAAAATAACATTTTAAAATATATTAAACAAATACCACGTATTCTTTAATTTCATTAAATTACAAAATAAAAAAAAATATTGTATTACAACACTCTAATGTAAACTACTAACCTTTATATAAAAATGTGAACTTAAAAATTTTATATTTATATTATACATGTAAATACAATTCTAAATATTTGTATAAATACTTCCTACTAATTATACACTTAAAGAAAACAATTACATATATTTCAAATAAAAAAGTGATCCATAAGAAATGTATTAAAAATTTCTTATATTTTTTTATTTATAAATATATATTTTGAAGAATGTCAAAATGTTTTCTATAATTGTAATATTTTTAAAAATATTATAATATATATAATTACTATTTTCACCCACTCAAAGGTAATTTATTTCAGTAAAAACCCTAAAAAGCTCTACATGAATAAAACCCACAATCTCACACAATTCATTGTCATAACATCAATACTAAGCATCTTAGCATGAGGGGGACAAGAAAAAAGAGACACTCAATTGAGAATTTCTATCAAAGCACAGTCCAGTGACAAAAACCTAAGCACCAGTCCGCTATGTCATCCGACTATGCTCCAAAGGCTACTGATAGAACCAATAGACCTGATGTGCTAAAGAATACTCCCTCATGCTCAAACATAAATGCATGATAATTGATTAGTAATGATACAACAAGCTGTATACAGCACAAATAACATACAATTAAAGATATCAGAAAGTGCATTTATAGCATAAACAGATATCTACATATCAATAAAAAATGAACTAAAACAAATACTTTTGATTAAATGTCCATTTAAGGGCCTCAACATGTGCTTAAAAAATGAAAATTCTTTATCTTACGTCTTTTTAGTGCAGCCTTATTGCCCAACGTAGAATGCTATAATGGTCATTAAAGGCCTCTCCAGGGGAGAATGTTCTAATTGGTAAAACAGAGGACTCACGGAGCCCGACGAAATCCTCCTGGGCTTCATGAGGCATTAATTCACAGCAACAGCTGTGAAAGGAAAACATTGAAATCGTGATTCTCCGGGTTCTACCAGCCATTAGAAGAAGACTAATTAAGCATGCAATTTGCAAAACTCTGTTTAAGCCAAAGACCGTGAAAGGCATACCATCTGTTAAAAGAAATTGGAGCACTGGTTGAAAAGAGCAGAAAAATAAAACATGGTCCAAATATTCGATTGCACAGTTAGTGCGCTGTTCGCATAAGGCTCCATTGTCAGAGCTGTTATCCCATTTGGCTATACGCATATTAATTTTAAGGACTCCAAAATACAGCGTCTAAATCAAAATAAAATATGTTGCAGGGTAGCACAGATCTCAATTGATTTAATGTCCATAAAAATAAGAATTAATGGAATTCTTTGGTGAGATTACTTAATGATCTTTTGAAATTATTTCCTTGGTCAGCTAAATGGGTTAAATGAGTTACAGGATAGTACCCCCAGATGTAAGCCCCATAAAGTGCTGCTTTTTGGCTTTTGGCCTGATGGACCTCAACAGCTGGTCAGATCGCCCTGGATCAGACCACCTTGAAGAATTTCAAAATAGCAGCTGTGTTATGGGGAAGAGTGGCCTTGCCCTTCTCTAGGTGTGGCCACCAACAAAGTATGTAATCAGGCTTAATTCTCAGATACTTGGAACTATCAACACTATCTACCACCTTGTCACCTAGTATAGTTTTCCCATTATATCATTTATGTGGGTTACAAAACATTATCTTTGATTTAAAGGTATTTATTCCCAAACCCTTTAATGTACAATATGTTTGAAAAGAGACTCATGGGATTTCCAGGTGCTTACGGGTTCAGGAGATGAAAGTAATATAATTGGGTAATAGTGCCAGAGAGGTTAGCCCATCTGACTTGGGTGAATCACTGACACAAACTATCCCTGGGCGTAATTCGTGATGTAGCGCTCTGCGAGGTGCACTTCGCAGTACGCGAGTTACGCGTAGCTCTACGCAAACTGCGAAGTAGCCTGTTCGCACTGTGCATGATGCCGTTTTCAATGATTGCACAGTGCGGACAAGCATCCGGCACTGTGCAATATTTGAAAACGGCATCTTGCACAGTGCGAGCTGTAGTTTTCTGCCGCTCAAGTAGATTTTTACTCGAGCAGCAACTCTCTCAGCATGGACTGGTAGTTTCTCATCGCGAGACCTGACCTCCCTGCATTGAGAATCTCGCCGGGAGGTTTTTTTTCCACGCTTGCGATCAGCAATTTGATGTTGCTGATCGTGAACAAGGAAGAAGTCATGCCGGGATGTCGTTTTGCTTGCTCGCTGTCGCCAACTTGACGTTGAGGACCACGAGCAAGCAAAAAATTACCGCTGCACTACGCTATGCTACGCTACGCGTGTTTACACTGTGCTACGTGCAATTCGGGGAGTGCGAAGTAGCGCAAAATACGCAAACTAAGCAAGCGTAGCGTAGTGCTTTGCCCAGGGTTAGAGACAGCCTTAAAGATGGTCGATAACACTGCTTATATAAAATGCAAAGAGCATGGGGACCAGAACACACCTTTACCTCACCCCTTCTAACACTCCTTGTCTCCCCATTCACCTTTTTTAAAGAAATCCACCATATTCAAATTCCAAATTCTCAAATCATTTGTTTTAATTGCATTGTTAAATAATTTTACTACTTATCTGGGCTCTGTGAATTTGGAGCCTCAAAAGGTGTCAACATTTGTACACATTTTTACAAAGTTACCAACCCAAATCTGAACAAGCCTAGTTATTTTAGTTATATCAAACAATATTTTTCTTTTAGAAAACATGTCATTTCCTCTTTGCCTATATGACTCTTTAGTGGACCCTGCACATAGATATTTTCTACATTTAATCAACAAGCGATCTTGCCCCATCTCACTTCCTGTTTCTTCTTTAAGAATAGCACCATGTGATATCAAGCAAACACTGACTCCTAACCAAATCTCCCCTTCCATGGTCTCTTCCTCAGACGTAAAAATGTTGTGCACTCATCTAAATAAAGAATATGAAACACAGTTGGTTTTTCCAGGGATGCACTAAATGGCAAAGGTGAGCTCCTGTAACTTCACCACACATTTTCTAACACATGCTATGACAGTTTCTAGGCATTTCTTTGTAAAAATCTCTTTAAGGTTGTTGTGGCCAGATCCGATGACAAAAGAGTTAGGAAAACTCCTGACATTTTACCTGCCCAGCTTACCACCAATGCCTCCTTTTCTGTAATCAAGTAATTGAGCTTAACACCTTTAGACATATGAGAAGCAAAATATATTTCTCTTTCCCCTTCATGAATATCTTAAATAATAAATTCACCTAAAACTTTTTTATTCGCATTGATAAAGGCAACCATTTTTGGGAGCGAACGTTAGCGCTCTATAAATACCTATCCAATATCCAATATCCAATGCCTGAAGTGCTGATGCGTTTTTTACTTAATCTTTTAAGCCCTCAAGTTCACATTAAGATCTCTCATCCCACACAAACGTGGTTTCTTTTTTGCACAAACTCATCATTGGTAGAGATTTGTTAGCAAGATTGGGTATAAACCAGCTGCAAAACTTCACCATACTCAAAGAAGACAGTGCTTATATTTGGTAGTTGGAGTTGCTAATCTGCTAATTTTTTCAACAAGATCTGTCTAGGGCTTAACTTTCTAGAAATAGTGCGACCTAAATAATCCAATCCCCTCATACAAAACTTGAACTTATACTTTTTGAGGGTCAACACTCCTCCTTCAAGAATTCTAAGAACTTGACACACTCTGAATTTTATTTTTCCTAAGTTGCACCAAATATGAGCACAACAACTTGGAAGCACTTGACATCTTTACGTTTTGTACCAGATTGTGCATAACTCTCTGGAATACAGAGGCCACAGAAAAGAGTCAGTCATTCATAATTTTATATTCGGTCCGAATATGACCATGAACGCACATTTAAAAATACATAAATCAATCCCAAAGATGTAAGGAGCTACCGTTAAAATCACAGACAACATGCACCAGTAATAATACAGAAATAAAAACATTTTAGAAAATCATACCCATAATAGCTGTAGAAAGAGGGCACTGTGCTAAACATATTTAAGACTTGGTGTTTCAATTACAAAAAGACTTCTTTGCAGGTAGGCAATGTTTAACCAAACATTAAAAAAAAATATATACATATATATTATTTATATATATAGCATTATTTTTAAGGAAAACCGAATGATCGTTATTTTTAGACTAAAAGACAAGACCGCTCGTGATATAAGCTTTGAAAAAGTCGCGAATGGCGACAAAACACGTGTCGGCTGTGCCTTAGCTGTGAATAAAATTGACTACAGTGGCAAAGACTTATATGCTGGACAGAGTGTGGTGTTTCTTTCATGTTCTTTGTATCAAATAACCTGTTTCTGACTGGGGATAGTCAGTTGTATATTTGTCTGGGCTGTGCTCTGTCAATATTTTGTAAACCCATCTCATAGTGTCAGATGAAACTGGTTGGTTTTTGGGGATTGGCAAAAGTCTACACAGAAATTTATTTTCAGCTGCCAGCAGAGGACCCAAACTTTTGTTTCCCCAAACCCCTGCCCTGTGTGTGCCTGCTAAGAGGCATTTACACTTCTATAGCAAAGACATCACTTTAAGTGGTTTATGACCAAGCTTTATTGCAAAGCTGAAAACCGCTCAACAAGAAGCCACCAACTTTTGTGACCTTTGGGTAACTAATCATTCCCAAGTCAAGTTGGAGTCAAACAAAAAACCCAAGTAATTAAAATTACGAATGTTGGTGATAGGAGTCCCCCCAAATAAAAACATTTTAGAACAGGTATTTTTTGGACCCCAAGTCAAAAATAAATATTTTTGGTTTAATCTACTTATTTAATTCCCTCATGAAATCTGTCAAGAAGGGTCTGTAACCCATTAACTGTAGGAAATAAGGACTGTATCATCCCAGAAACAAGT